>NC_056732.1:1321433238-1321695738 GCF_019279795.1 Protopterus annectens
TGCACACACACACACACACACACACACACACACACACACACACACACACACACACCTCCATTTACATATATCTCCCTGTTATAGACATAAATATATATGTTTTTTATGTGTCTGTATGTATGTCTGTATTGTCCTACATACCCTAATAATGGTCAGTAAAGCTGCTCTATGACACATATATAATGCTGCTCAAAGGACCAAAAGTACAGGCTCAACAGTATATAATGTACTTACTTACAGCCCTCTGTGGCTGCTGGATGTCACCACACATCTACCAACAGGTGAACAAGTGGTGTTATGTATCATGTTGTGTACGCACGCATTGACAAGGCACATTATTTTTGCCCACAGGCTTGCCCATTAAATGCAAACACCCACATATTGCCAAAATGGACACTGTAGCCATGTAGCTAGGATAAAGAACAATTATCTGACTGCTAGGTTACTAGATGCAGAGAACAGTAAGAAGAAATTTCACTCTGCAGGCCACACATGCTGTTCAACACAAGCCTAGTTTATGTACTCTGCAATTAGTCACTTGCAGTCATGTATGAAACAGATGTCAGCAGTGGTGCATGTGATAAATACTGTGATCTGTAGTGTGTAAGACTAGATAGGTAGGAGTTCTAATTTGACTCCTGTCATGTTGGTGTGTGTGTGTGTGTGTGTGTGTGTGTGTGTGTGTGTGTGTGTGTGTGTGTGTGTGTGTGTGTGTGTGTGTGTGTGTGTGTGTGTGTGTGTGTGCATCTCCCTGCAAAACAAATTGGAACCCACATTGACTAACAAACTGAAATGGCTTGTACTTTTTGGCACTTGTAGGTGATGCCGGCCTCCAAGCTCCTGTCTTCTACAAGAACTGCTGATGTCATGTACCCTAAGGCTACCAACTGCCATTCTAATGTCAGAGTTCAGCCGTTGGATATGATAAATGCTGTGATCTGTAGTGTATAAAACTAGATAGGTAAGGGTTCTAATTTTACTCCAGGCTGCTTGGTGTGTTTGTGTATGTGTGTGCATCTCCCTACAAAATAAACATGCTCACTACCCTGACTTAGAAAGAGCTAGAGTTTTGCAGTTTTTTGTTTGTAGCAGGTGATGTGGGCATCCAAATTTCTGACCATAACAAGGCCTGATGATGTCATCCAGCATAACATTACCTAAAGAGATATTAATAGCATACTTGAACTGTGGGGCATGCAATTAAGTACTGTGATCTGTAGTGTGTACCATTATATAGGTAGACGTTCTAATCTTATTGCAACCAATTTAAAGTGTGTGTGCTGTGCAGTGTTCTGAAAACATTAATTGGTAGTGGTATTAGTCTCACTGTAGCCAGGTTTGTGTGTGTGGATGTTAGATCATTTTACATCAGCATATGGGATCATTGGACTTTAGTAGCCTAATGGCCCTAGGTCCCTTAAAATCCTAGTCAAGTTCTTACCCTTATTTACAGGATCAACACATATTGCCCCATCTATGAGGGACACAGGCAGAAGCCCTGTGGTGAAATGACGGTCATCCAGGCAATTATACAGACTGCATGTAAAATGGGCCAATGAGGTGCACTGTTTGCCCTTAGATGAGAGTCTGTTTCATAGGTTTGTTAAAGTCTGGTAGATGTATCTCACCCACCAGCATGTATTTGTAATGTAACATACTAGGCTAATGTCCTTACAGGGAGTAATCCATGCACCATTCCACCTACAGATACAAAGCATTTCCAATACATCAGGGTCAGACATTTGCCCTGTATGCAACGCAGAGATCACATCTGAGCAGTCTATATGACACAAGCTACAATGACAGTTATTTCAGATGATCCCCATAGGACAGATACCGGGGACTTGAAGTTCCCTTGTGAGAAACCTTTGTGTTGTGTGCAATAGCCACTGGTGTTTGGAAAGGTACATGACAAAATGGCCATTGCACTCAAATACTGGCATGCTGAGAGAAGAGTGCATGGAGGTTATAACTACATCATTATTGGGTGGCAGTGCACTCAATAATGACATGAGCATGATATACTTCCCTTCTTACCACTGGGGAGACATGGTTATCTATGGTAAAGTAGCTGTAAACATGTGTGGACAGGCCTATGTGCCCAGGTCTATTATACATGAGTATGTACATCAGGTGTTGCTACTGATGTGCTACTTACAAAAACATTGGTGTTACCGATGGAAATGATACTCCATACACATTTGCATGGGGTTTATGGCCATGAGTAAGTCAACACGCATTTGTTCATGACGATCCTCTTGTTGGAGATTGGCATGACTGGGGGATTGTATGTCCTCTCCCAGTTTGCTGTGCCATGATGAGCTTGATTTCCACCTGTCAGGTACAGCTGAGTCTATGCAGTTGTACAGGAGCTTGCATAAAGCATTGGTGTAGAGCTCAGCATAGTTGCCTGTCCCATCTGGGGGGGGGGGAGTGCAGTCAAGCTACATATACCATGCCATAGGAGGTTATAATTTGCTTTGTTGACGTTTATTACTGTGTTTGCTGCAAGGGGGGGGGGTGTTGGGTGTGAGTCTTACTTTTAAGGAGACTGATTTGTGGTCAGATCTAAACCAGGGATGACCTCACTGTGGAGGTGCTACAGTGATCATTCATATTGGTAAGCACCTGATGCAGTACATCAGGTCCCCTTGTGGGGATATCAATCCACTGGATGCGGACTAACCTTTGGGGAAGTGCGTTTAAGCACAAGTAATCAACACAGTTGGTGGTTAGTGAAAGTCACCCCACACCATGGTGTTGTGATGTATCTTGATAGACACAAATAGATTCAAATAAGCACAACAGGTGTTCTGATTCATGAAGTTGCTCCTGTAGCTGGCAGTGGCTTAATTAGGTGCCATACCAGCAGTGAATAGCACCTGCAGTGTCTCCAGGGAATCACATTGTTTAACCAATCTGGATGTGTATCTATCCTTAACAAATATGGATACACCACCTGCATTACCTGGCACACTTTCAGTTTGAGGTCTGAACATGTGGAAGGTCATGTAGCCTGGTATGTCTGTGATGCTGTCCACAGCTTTGAACCAGTTGTGTGTGACTGCACAAATGTCTGCATTTTCCAAGGTGAGGACACCTTCCAGTGAGTGGTGTGTAGTGCTGGCATTCCTAGCATGTAGCAGCATAACTGTGATGCTGTTTGAAGATGGTGTTTCCTCACTGGAAAGTTTTCCCTTGAAACACCACCTATAAGATGCATTATGGGGACATCAGCAACCTTGGCCACTACACAAACTTCCAGAGGGTGATAGATGAACACCATCTCTGGCAAAGCATCGAGGTCTGTTGAACAAGTCATCCCTGGCTGACATGTACTGGAGCCCTGTACAATTACACCACATTATAAGCCAATTATTGACTTCAATCATTTCTGTGTGTATTGAGCCATCATCCTAGGTGAAGGTCAAATACAGATGAGAATTATGACACTACCCGCCAGAAACAAAAAGTCTGTCAGCTCAGTCTTGTGTCTGCATAGAGTCCATTGAGGTATGTCTCAAGTTGTGCACACCAACAGGACCTATGAAGTCATCATAATGTTACCTGATGTTGATAGACCTAGATCCATGTGTGGTATGGCATATCCTGGCACCTCACAGACAGCTAAATGTGACCTTTCCCATATGCAGCCTAGTGAGAGGGGCATAAATGTGTCTCATGATGTAATCACCTATGAATAATAGGGTTGAGTTTGTGTTTTGCCTCAGGTGTTTGACCATTAAGGCTGTGGTAAATGCACTATTGTGTGTACTGTGATCTGCAGGTGTATGATTATGTGTAGTGAACTTGCAATTGGGCTTCTGAGGTGTCTTTTACTTGTGTATGTGTCTGGTAAGGAGCTCCACACATGCAGATGTTTGTGAAGTGGGTGTGGGTGGAGTATTTGGTGAGGTGTGCATGATGGAAAACTGCTCTTTGTCATATGTATTGACCAGTGTGTGAGACAGCATGGAATCAAGGTTTGTAATATAGTTACATCTTTCACACATTGTGTTTGTGTGGCATAGGGGTATAGGGGTGAGGACACTTTCCACATCTTGACAGCAGTCATTGATAATCCCATTAGCTATAGAGTCTTGCTTGTGTGTATGTCGCAGCCGGCATTCACTAGACAGTGATCTGAGAGATGTTAAAATGTTACATGTTATCACCATTATGTAGTTCTCTTAAGGTAACACAGCACCTGACAGTATTCCATAATCTGGTTGAGAGAGTACAATGCTTTGCCAGGCATGTGGCCCTTGCATTAACCATAATCCTGTTATTAGGCATGGCCACAAAAACATACCAACAAATGTGACAGTGTACAACTTCAGATAAGTTAGGATCATGCTGCCACACCATTGAGGTTGACAGCCTCAAACACATGTCTGTAGGCACTCCTTGCAGTGGAGATGCAGATATCTGTACATGCAGAGAGATGTTGTTCAACTTTGCTGTCATTACTTTGGCCTTGCCAATCTACAGTGCCTGTCAAGCAACCAGACAGCAAACGCAATCTTGTGTGACATGATGTGGGAACACAGACATGTGTTTCGGTTACATAAATTTACAGTATGACATATCTAGGACATGTGTGAGATACACACAGTTTGCCCAAAGGAGGCCACTCCTCTGCAGTAGGCTTCAGATCCATGTCACTCAGATGTGCACCATGAAGCTGTTGAACGTCAGGCTGCATTAACTGCTGTGAAATTGTCACCAACAGGGATCACTGCCACCGTGGTGCTTGTTTGAGCAACCTTAGACATCTATGTCTCCAAACATTGAACATTATATTGTGATGCTGCAGCTGTGTTGGAACTCACCATCTAGTCAGGACCCTAGTGAAATCCTAGCAACCCTGGAATACAAAGCATAATACAAGCAAACTCAAATCAGTGCTGTGGTTGCTAATCAAGGCATCTACCTGGAAAATGGTATGTCAAGCCTATGGAGCCTTGTATGACATGGGACAACTACGTGGATGACTAAACAGGCTGTGGCCTGAACCTCATGTTGAGCTTGGTACTAACATTTTGTTTCTGGTGAGAGACAAAGTATAGGAGCATTGGATCCCAAGAGAAAGTGGTTGTGGTGAGACCAGTAGTAGTAGTAGCCAGGCACCAGCATTTCATTGTACTCCCCTCTTGTCAACATTCTTCACAAAATAATTGTGTGATTTCAGTAGACACTACTTGAGTAGTGTCCAACTGCAGAATAACTGTGGAAACACATCTTCCTTACCTTCACAGGCGTATGTATGACTTTCCCCTCCATTGTTTGCCTGTGCTCTGTAGAAACACAGACATCTGGGATAACTATCTTCTTGGAAACCATGATGGGATTAACTGCAATACTTAGTTGTACACAGATCAACTAGCAAGCAGTGACAAGCACTGTCCCCAGATGTCTCAGTAGTCTTATATTTAAAGCCATGAAGACTTATGGAAATGATCAGTAAAATGTAGAACACCTGCAGACACTGGCCCAAACCCATGCCTACTCTAACCAGTCAAATTTGTTGAATGTTAAAATATGCAATGGATGAAAGGAAAATGACTCACTCCACATACCATGGCCTGAGAAAAATTTGACAAGATTAGGCCATCAGGCATTCTTGAAACACTGTATGGGTTATTTACAAAGTAGTATGTCAGCTGGTGGATAGCCAAGTGTCTGGCAGGCATTATCTGGGAAGATAGCATTGGGTAATCCACTGCTGAAGTGAAGCCGGTCACCAGTGGACTTCCCTCACAAATCATTCCTAGGACTGCCCCTCCTAGCCATACCCTTCTCTGCAGTCACAGCCACTGTCAGTAACCTCAGAATGAGTACATTTGCACATGATTGCAGATTAGGAGCTATCACTGAATCCCACACACAGAACCAACAGTTATCCAGGATTGGCTGACACACACATTCAGTTGTTGTCAGAGTCATTTACTTACTAAATGCCAAGGAATGCACAATACTATACTTTTGGAAGTCATCCACCCCTGAAAAATATCGTATTGTCTGCACACCTCCAACATTTGACCCATTAGTCAGGGCCGTTTGGTCACAGAGAGCAATGTAGCCTTTGACTTTCATGTATAAAACAGATGTCATGCCATAACTACACAGGCATATCTGAGAACTGTAACAGAGGTTCTACAGTAAACCAATACACAGTGTACATAACATGTCCTATGCAGACTGTGTCAAGGCCGTAAAGTACAGTTATGTACACTTACCATAAATGTAGATGTTCAAGTGTATTCACTGTTGCAGTCATCACATTTGGGTTATCTGCTTGCAGTAGCCCTCAGTCGGCCTGATTATCAAAGTCTTGGGTCCTGCATCAGTTTCTGTCTCATCTCCCATGACGTCTGGTAGTCAGGGGTATAAAGCATGCAGCTGATGCCATTACATCAGTTTTTCTTGCCCCAGATGTCAGGTACCCCCCCTAATGGGAAGTAATTAAATATAAATATGCAAGGTTATACCTCCAACAAAAAAGCAAAAACACCAAAAAGCTTTTAAGCATAGTAAAAGAGAATAGAGGTATAGCCACAAGAAGTCAAGGGGCTGGAGGGAGGGTAACCAGGACTGCAACAGTGAATGCACTTGAACATCTACATTTATGGTAAGTGTACACAACTATAATATGTCCTTTGTGTTTCACTGTTGCAGTCATCACATTTGGGTAGATTCCCAAAGCTAAGGATGGGAGGAGGAATTTAGATAGCATTAGGACCAGTTACAAGTCCCTGCAAGTCTGCAGTGGCAAAACCAGCTCTGGATTAAGAGAAAATAGGCAAATGGTAATGCTTGGTGAAAGTATGTACAGAACTCCAGGTAGCAGCTTCTAGGATGTCCCTGGTAGGGACACCTCTGAGAAAGGCTGTAGAGGTAGATGCAGCCCTGGTTGAGTGTGGTCTTATCCCCTGTGGGATAGGTTTTCCATGGTGCTTATAGCAGAAATGAATGCAATGGCTTAGCCATTTAGAAATGGTTTGTTTTGAAATGGTCTTTCCCTCTGCCCCCACAGCAAATGTCACCAGTAGTTTTTTCAGATGTCCTTTGAGGTTTGGTCCTGTCCAAGTAAAATCTAAGTTGTCTGTGCACATCTAAGGAGTGCAGTATCCATTCCCCTTTGTTCTGTGGATTAGAAAAGAAGGTTGGCAAATGAATGGACTGATTAAGAGCCACACTGGATACCACCTTGGGCATGAAGGAGGGGTTAGTCCTGAGGGACACCCTGTCCACATGAAATATGATGAAAGGCTCCCCTGCCATAAGGGCCTGTAATTCAGATACCCTTCTTGCTGAAGTGATTGCTAAAAGGAAGGCTGTTTTCCAAGAAAGGAAATTTAACTCTGCACTTGCAGCTGGCTCAAAAGGAGGTAGAGTGAGTTTTTCCAATACAAAGTTAAGGTCCCAGGCTGGAGTTAGGGCTATCCTGGGTGGTCTTATGTTTTTGGCCCCTCTAAGGAACTGCTTGAGCAGTGGATGAGAGAAGAGGGGTGGTTCTGTGTTGTAATGAGCTGAAATTGCTGAGGCATGAATTTTGATGGAGGAAAAAGAAAGGCCCTTGTGAAGCATCTCAGTTAAGTATTGAAGAATCTGAGGTAAATTGGGTGCTGCTGTGCCCATCCCTTGAGTTTGGTTCCAGGAACAGAATCTTTTCCATTTTTCAGCATAAGATTTTCTAGTACTAGGCCTCCTTGCCTCCAAAACGATACCCAACACTTGTTTACTGAGGGATGGTAATGGAGAGGTCAAGCAATTAGCCAGGCTGCCAGGTTCAGGGTTTGAAGCTGAGGATGAAGAATCTGGCCCTCCTGCTGGGACAGCAGGGTAGGGGTCTAAGGCAGGTGCCATGGTGCCAGCAGTGACACACTGCACAAGAGGGGGTACACCAGTGTTGGCGTGGCCAATCTGGTGCAATGAGTATCATCATTGGTTTGTCCTGTTTGATCTATAGAAGTACTTTGGAGAGGAGAGGCAGAGGAGGAAAGGCATAAACTGATAAATGTTTCCAGTTGAAGGACAGGGCATCCACTTTCCAAGTTGTTTGTGGGAAGTCCTTGTGCAGAATTTGTCCAATTGGTAGTTCTGGGGGGAGGCAAACAGGTCTATATCTGGGCTCCCCCATTTGTTTATCAACATGTTGAAAGTCTTTGGTTCCAGTTTCCTCTTGTGTGGGTCCATGAGATTTCTGCTTAGTTCGTCTGCCAGTGTATTTAGCTTTACTGCAGGAATTGAGCCTGTAAATGCACTTGGTAGCTCAAGACTGGTTTCCACAGAGCCATGGCTAGTCTGCAGAGGGGTATGAATGGGTCCCCCCTGCTTGTTTATGTACCACATAATAGTGGTGTTGTCCGTCTTTACCATTAATTGTCCTCGAAGAATGTGGTCCTTGAAGGCTGTCAAAGCATTCTGTACAGCTAACATTTCTTTTTGATTGATATGCAGGTGCATTTGACTTGAGTTCCATTTGCCCTGAATGCACTTCCCTGCCAGGTGAGCCCCCCCATGCATAATCTGGTGCATCTGTTGTTAGGGTTTGGGCGGCAGGGGATAGAGTGAATTGTAGTCACTTGTTTTGGTGGCAGGCTTCTGCCCACCAAAGGAACTCTAACTGTAGGCAAGGTATGATAGGAATCATTGCTTCTAGAACCTGAGAATGTTGACACCATAGGCTTTTTAGATACCATTGTAGTTTCCTCATATGCAGTCTTGCATATGGAATTAGGAGAATGCAGGAGGCCATGAACCCCAAGGCTTGCAGTATTTGCCTTGCAGATAGCAGGGATTTTGTGGCCATTAGTTTGAAGTAAGCTGTCAAATGAATTTGTTTCTCTGGCGTGAGGAAAGCCATCTGGGAAGTTGTGTTCAAGCTTGCTCCCAGGAATATAATTTGTTGACAGGGTACAAGATGTGATTTATTTTCGTTTATGGTGTACCCCAGACAAGTTAGCACCTTTTGTATAAACTCCAGATGATTCAAAAGCATGTCCTGGCTTTCTGCCTGAATTAGACAATCGTCCAGGTATGGGTATATTTGAATATTTCTTTGCCTGCAAAATGCAATGACTGGAGCTAGGCACTTTGTGAATACCCTGGGCACAGTATATAAGCCAAAGGGCAGTGCAGAGAACTGATAGTGCATGTAGCCTGCTTTGAAGCATAGGTATCTTCTACAAGATTCCCTGATTGGGATGTGCAGGTAGGCTTCCTTTAAATCCAGTGTTGCCAACCAGGCATCCTTGCCTAGCATAGGAGGTAACTGATGAAGAGTTAGCATTTTGAATTTTGGGATCACCAAAAAGGTATTTAGGGTAGAAAGGTCCAGGATAGGATGCCATGAGTTGTCTTTTGTGGGTACCAGGAAAAGTCTTGAGTAGAAACCTTGTCCGTTTTCCTCTTCTGGTACAGTTTGAATAGCCCTTATGTTTAAGAGAGAGAGTACTTGCTTTTGAGTTTCTGCCAACTGATTTGGGGGAAGATCTGGCCAACAGTTTGGGGTTGGTAATGTGTGGAAGTGAAATCTGTATCCTTGGGAAACTATATTTAAAACCCTTTTGTCCTGGGTAATTAGTTCTCAGTTTTTTGTCTGCAGAGCAGTCTTTCCCCTTTTTTAAAGGAGCAGTCAGTTGAGAAGGGCTTGGAAGTTTTAAAGTTAAGTCATTGAGACAGTTTACCATAGGGGGGATTCTTACTACTCCTTGATTTGGAAGTGGGAACCCCCCACTGCTTAGTCCTGTGTGCACCTTGGGACTGAAGCCTGGGTGTTCTGCTGGTTCTGGGTTTGGACTGAGAAGGCCTGGAAGAGGCAGGAAAGGACCAATTCTTAGAGGGCCAATGCCTACTAAATCTTGGAGGCTGTACCTGTAGGAAATCTTTAACAGTTTGCATAGATTTAGCTTTTTTCTTCATCTTTTTCAGTACTTCTTCTGCCTTGTTGCCAAACAGGCGGTCCTGATTTAAGGGAGCATCCAGCAATTTAGCTTTAACATGATCTGGCAAAGATTGCTCCTTAAGCCAAGCATGCCTTCTAAGTACAGACCCAGTGACAGCAGCCCTGCAAGATGCCTCTAGTGAATCAAAACCACATTGCAACGTATGTTTTCCAACTTGTTCAGCAGAATGCATTAAATCCTGTAAATCCTTATTTTAAGCACAGTCAGGAATCAACATCATTTTTTGTTTAAGCAATCCAATAATATGCTGCTGATACATTAACATATGAAACTGGCAGTTTAAGGCCCTAATGGCCAAGGTTGCAGAAGTGTATACCTTCTTACCCCATCTATCCAGTGCCCTGAAATCTCTATCAGAGGGGGTAGGATTTTTGGCAGTAGTAGCCTTAATGCCCTTGGGTCCCTGTGAAATGGTCTCAGGATCCGCAGTAGGATTTTTAAAAGGAACTTGCAAGAGTCAGGAACCTTGTAATATCTATCAGGTTTTCTGGGAGCAGGAAGTAAAGAATCAAGGGCCAAGCTAGATTCCGAAAAGGCATCATCAACAATGTTCAGTACAGGGGGAATAGCTAAAGGCCTGTGTTGGGGCAGGAGTAAGAAATCCCTAAGCCTCTTTTTAGAATCAGAGTAATCCTGGCTTTCCCAGTAGAAATGCTCCCTAAGAGTATGCAAGGTTTCACCAAAAGAGAAGTCCTATGGAGGGGAAGCAGAGGGAATAGTGTCCTCTGCATCAGAATCCTCATAGGTAGATAAGGGTAAATCCTGGTCATCAGAGGAAACAGAAATTTCAGAATCCTGATCAGAAGTATCATAGGCAAATTCAGTTCTAGGTCTCTTAGAGGGGGAAGGTTGGCTTCCCCTGATCAAAGTAATAAGATCTTCAGCCATTCTTATCATTTGTTTTTTAGGCATAGAGGCCTCCCCATGCAGTCTGGGCGTCAGTTTTTTAGGCATGGTTTGAGTTTTAGGCCTTGAAGAAGAAGTTGGCATTGGTTTAATATGCAAGTCAGTAGGCCTGAATACACCCTCAGGAGCCGGTGCCTGCACAGTGGCTCCGGACCCATCCAAGGTAGAGATATATGCAGGTTCCACAGTTGAAGCATCTTGCGGCATACCGGACTCCAAATGGGTCTCAGTAGAGGCCTGTGAATCTAAAGTAGCAGGTATCAGGGGCTGCGAAAGTGTCTCACTGAGTATTGGCGAACTGGAGACTAGCTTAGGAGAAGCGTTATCGGCAGCTTTGGACCCAGGATGCTTGTCTCTGTCTTTATCTTTGCATTTTTTCGGAATGTTGGTAGTCGGATTGCTTACCGAAGACATATCTGGATAATTGAACCGAGTACCAAAATATTTAGAAGCGTAAATATACCGACGACAAATAGTTCGCTGTTTAAATAAGGCACAAAACTGACAGTGAGGTACATCGTGGTCAGGGCCTAGGCAAGGAATACAGTACAAATTAAAATCTTTATGAGGTATTTGCTTTCCACAAGAAATACAATTATTGATTTTTACTGACATCGGTTTAGAGCAAGAAAAAGTTTCCCCAACAGGGTACTTAGCTTTAGTTGAAGACTTCGGTTCTGAAACTTGAAAACAAAAAATTTCAGGAGTCGGCCAACCGGCACTTGAGAACTGCTTCTACTTTGGGCACCGCATGGCAAGAAAGACTGATGTAATGGCATCGGCTGCATGCTTTATACCCCTGACTACCTGACGTCATGGAAGATAAGACATCAACCGACGCAGGACCCAAGACATTGATAATCAGGCTGACTGAGGCTACTGCAAGCAGATAACCCAAATGTGATGACTGCAACAGTGAAACAGGAAAAACATCTGTGTATTCTGTCTCCTACGTGCTTTGGAAGGGAGGTGTACAGGTGCCATACAGGAAGGTGTCAGATCTCACTGCGTATCTCCTGCATATCCAAGAAAGGACTAACATGCGAATTTATCTGTTCTACACAGCTACACCTTGACTGTGGTATAAAAAAGACATGCTGGAGAGACAGGTATGTAACCCAGACACTACACCCTGTATGTAACAGGCTCTCCATGCATGTGAGGCACACTTCCACTATAACACACATCATGTGCAAGTTACACAATGGGATGCGGAACAAGACAATCATAAGTTGTTTAGGACAAATGTCTGTAATAGACACAGAGAAATTGTAGATGGTTCATCTTGTACACCACAGCTTGTAGATGTGTCAGCTCCCAAAACTCTACTTACACTTACCAAGTTACCAGACCTTGTCAAAAATTAGGGGTGCATGACTAGGCTGAAAGAAGTCATTGTTCTTGTTAGCCTGTTATACACATATGCACCTATGGAGCCATGCACTTATACTGCTTTACCTTTCTTAAGACATTTTTCTTCTGTGCTGACATTCCATCCTGTGCTCTGACATTTATGGGTCTATTGTACCTGTGTACCCATAGATGTGTTCTTCACAATCCTGAAACTGAAGCATAAGCAGTTCCATGAGACACCCTTCATTATGTAAGTATACAGACATTACAACATCATCCAATGTAATGTGCACAAAATAATGTGGTTTACTCATTACAAATGATAGCATATAATATCTGTCAGTGACCAGTGCAATTGGCATGTCAAAGGCAACAATGGGTGAAACAAACATATAGTAATTTAGATAGTCACCCTGTTTATCAGACACATAGCTTCATTTCCCTGCATCAATGACAATGATGACAGGGATGTGGCACAGGTATCATCACTTGCACAGGGTGTTGTGTGAGGGTTCAGGAGGCCTAGACTGACCCAATATCTTAGCAAATGTAAAAACAAAAACATAAACTGATAAATCCACAAAAAAGGCGCTGAGGCTCTCAAACGAAACTCCTTCTTTATTCACAAATGAATGGTAAGCGCTTTCACCGGCTACAATACGCCAGATTCTTCAGACCAAATTCAAACAGATTTAAAACAGTCCCCACTCATTTTATATACTGTAAAAGTACTCAATTGGTAGCAAATGTGTGTGTGAGTCAGGAAGGGAAGCAGACAAGATGTATGTACCATGGCAATGTGCCATATATGTCTGTAGGTGACCTGATTGTGACAGTGGTGTGTGAGTGTCTTCATGAACATAGTCAAGCTCAGTGCTAGCCCTACATATCAGTATGTTGGACAGTTTTGAACCATTTATTTATTTATTTAAATTTGTTGACCGGGAGTGTTCGACTGGACGTGGGTCCATTTTCAGTGGAGGGCCGGGGAGAAAAGCTCCACAGTAAAATAAACAGACAGTAGTTACATTGGATTACATAGTGATTAACAATTTAACATAGAAATTACTTACAACATATTTACAGATGAAGAACATAGTACATCAGTAGACAACTAGAATTTTTATCTGTGAAGTACATAACAGGCATTAACAAATGTAACAATGAGAAGTTCCTGCTGTATAATAAGTACTAGGCTTATGAGCATCTGAGCTTGCTATCATCAAGGTAGTTAGTGGAGGTGAAAGAAAGGTAGTAGTTGGATGGGGTGGATGATATTAGAGTGGGAGTTGCAAGGGCATAGCCAGCATGTTTTTAGGTGCTCTTTTAATAAAGTTTTGAAGTTGGTGCATGATGGTATGGAGGTAATTGTGGGTGGGAGTGAGTTCCATAATTTGGCTATGGCGCAAGAGAATAGTGCTTCACCAGCAGAGTTATTGGCTTTAGTGATCTGCAAGTGATTTTGTTGCTGGATCTTAGTGATCTGGTGGTGCGATAGGGTTGGAGTAGATTCTGGAGGGATGGGACATTTAGTGGATGGTTTACTAGTTTGTGGGTGAGTGAGAGTTGATACCACTGAAGGAGGTGAGGGAGTTCAGGCCAGCCCAGTTCAGCAAGTGAGAGACAGTGGTGACTATGGTAGGATGGCCTGTGGCGAATTTTGATTTTGTTGTAGCAGGTCTCTAGCTTGTTTAGATCACATTGCCTTAGGTTGGTATATACTGAGAGGCATAAAGTAGGGTGGAGATAAGGTGGGAATTTGCTATTGAAATCTTTGCTGCTTTGGTGAGAAATTGTTTATTTCTGTATAATGCTCCTAGTTTTTGTGGACTTTTTATGGTCATGGATATGTGAATGTCAAATTTTAGTTTATTGTCTATTTCCACTCATAGCAATTTGGTGTGTTCAGTTGGGTATATAGTGGTGTTGTCTTTGCTGTGATGTTAAAGTGAGAGTTGTTTTGAGTATGTTTGGTGGGTTGGAAGATGAGTAGTTTAGTTTTGTTTGGGTTGAGTATTAATTGGGCATTGGATAACCATGTTTCAACAGAGGAAAAGGCTTCCTGTGTGACTTTTGCAGTTTGGGTAGGGACTGGGCTGAGCAGATGATGGTAGAGTCATCTGCGTATTGGATGAGTGTGCCATGTTTGGTGGCAGAGGCTAGATTATTGGTGTAAACAGAGAAAAGTAGGGTCCAAGGATGGATCCTTGGGGAACCCCTATGGAGAAAGGTAGTTGGGGAGATATGTCATTCTGCCATACAACGGATTGTTGGCGGTCAGACAGGTAACTCTGAAACCAGTTGATGACTGATTGTGAGAAGGATAGGTTATTGAGGACAGAGATAAGTTGTTTGTGTGGGACCATGTCAAATGCTTTAGATAGGTCTAGGAAAGTAGCAGAGGAGAGATAATCATTGTTTTATGCTGAAGTATAGAGTTAGTAAAGGAGAGTAAGGCAGTGGTGGTGCTATGGTTTGGTCGGAAACCATGCTGAGTACTGGAAAGGAGGTTGTTAGTAAGGAGGTAGTGTGAGACCTGAGAGTGTATGCATCTCTCTAGTATTTTGGAGAGTGGAGAGAGAATAGCTATGTGGCGGTAATTGGTTAGTTCTGCAGAGGGTCCGCCTTTGTGGAGGGGAATTATATGTGAGACTTTCCACAATGTGGGAACGTAACTTTCTGTCAGAGATCAGTTAATCAAGATGGATACTGGCTATGCCAGAGCATCAGCTGCGATTTGTAGGTATTCACTTGGGAGGTGCATGACTGACAGTTGAACTGACAGTTCAACATATTCACTCCCAAACACAGGAAATGGCTCTGCTAAAAGTTGCACTGGCACCTCCATGCCCAAGGTCAGGAGAGGGGCTACTACCTGAGGATGACTTCTGTCTGCTGGGGCCATGTCCTCCATGTGAACACCCAGAACCATGAGCCCATGGCCTGCCATGTCTTGGAATGGATAGCACAATCCCCTCTGGAGTGCTGGATGTACTGCCACCACAGGACCGTGATTGTGCATGACCACATGGACTCTCTGCAGATGTAGTTGCTGACCTACATCCACAAGTCCGATGCTCAACTCCAACTAGATGTTCCATCACAGACAATATGCATTCCAAGACAGATATTCTGTGATCTGTCTCAGACCAACATCTTTCCACTGTGTCAGTCAACCAATCCAGGGTAACAGCAATGCGGTGGATGCAGTCGCACATGTCAGACTGTGCTGCATCAATAACCCTGAGCATTCATCTGGAGTTTCTTTCAGAATGTCCCACTCACCAGGCTAAACAAGGAGAAGGTTACTGTCAGCAGCCTGTCGGGTGCCAGGATCCGCCACATAACCTATGCACTCAGGTCACTCCACAACAAGTACAAATATGACTCTGTCATTGTCCATGTTGGTGTGAATGACCTGAGACGTACCTCCCTGGACTACATGAAAAGGGACATGGAAGAGCTCTCCGATCTTGTAGCCCAGGCAGGTATGACCCTAGCCCTGAGTACCATTCTGCCATCACCCAGAATGATATTGCAGTACAAGGACAAAATGATTGACTTCAACAATTGGCTAAGCTTCTGGTGTCATTCTAAGGGGATCCAGTATCTGTCTGCTTGGGATGACATGGTCAACAGACCACGATGCTTTGCCACAGATGGCCTGCACCTGTCTCCCCTGGGATTCCAGACACTGGCTAAGGCTCTTGCTGCCTCTATACTGCTTTTTTTAGGCAAGGTTCAAGTAACAAATTCACCACCATAACAGGACCAAGCAAGCAAAAACTGAGGGTAATGCTATACAATGCTAGAAGTCTAAATTTCAAAATGCACTCACTCGAGGCACTCCTTAAATGGAGAACATCGATATCTGTGCAGTGACTGAGACCTGGTTCAAGGCTCCAGAGAGCACCCCTGCACTACCAGGTTATAACTCATACCACACTTTTCAGCCTTGTAACCTGGACCGAAACACCAAAGGTGGGGGTGTGTCCATATTCATTAAGGATATCCACACTTCCAGGCTAATTGCTCAGCATAATGCATCCGAGGTTATCCAAGTGCAACTAACTCTTGGCAAAGCTGCAATCCGAATTGTAGCTTGCTGCAGATCCTCCACCATGCCCCAGGATTCCCACTCCTCTTTTCTTGATGTACTGGAAAATATTAGGGTTCAACCAAACACTCTAATAATGGGTGACTTCAACTACCCCACCATTAACTGGGAAAACTACTCATGTACCAACTCCGTAGCAAAACGCTTTCTGGAATTCATAAACTCCAATGCCCTAGATCAACTTATCCACACCCTCACCAGGGGCAAAAATATCCTAAACCTAGTCATTACCAACATGAGTGACTAGTGTTCCACACCTGAAATCAACTCCTCTTTGGTCCGATCCGACCATAAGCTAATCACCCTTGATATCCAAATCCCACCCCTACCCCCCATTAAGGAAACCACAGTAAAAAAATTCTCCAAAGCCAACTTCATGCTTCTTAAGACAGAAGTAGTGAACTTCATGATACCCATGCAGATGGACAATACAGTTACAACTGCTGAATCCTACACAAATGCACTCTATAAGCACTTACATGAGTGCATGGATCGTGCTATCCCAAACAGAACCAAGACGCTATCCTCCAAAAAAAGGAAGCCAATCTGGTGGTCCCCTGCCATAAACAAACTGTACAACAGAAGGAAGAAACTGTTGCAAAAGAGAGTAAAATCCCATGAGTGGAGGAGCTCCCTGGTCAGCCTCAGTAAGAAGCTGAGATCCCTTATACAATCCTCCAAAGCTAGCTACGAAAATAAAATCACCACTAATTCCAAGGACAACCACAAAGCATTCTATAGCTATGTCAAGAATCTCAATGGCAACACCCAGATTTGCTCTGAGTTACAGCACAAAGGCACAAAAATTACAGAACCAACTGATATTGCCAACATCCTGGTAGATAGGTTCAGTGCTAACTTTACCCCCCCTCACCCCCTAAAGGGCCCATATCTATACAGGAAGAATACAGAGTCCCTGTAATCACAACTACGCAGGTGAAAGCTGCACTCTCTAAAGCCAAAAACACAGCATCCATGGGACCGGACAACATCCCAGGCTGAGTTTTACATGAACTTCAGAATGAACTGGCTCCCCACTTAAGCACCATGTTCAATAATAGCCTCGCATTAGGCTTTGTGCCCACTAAATGGCACACAGCAACAGTTATCCCACTCCACAAAGGGGGAGCCACCACTGATCCCGGGAACTATAGATCTAGTAGCCTGACAAGCCTGGTCTGCAAGGCCATGGAACGTATCATCATGGAACTCATAAACAAAGACATTAGTAACCTCCAAACTCGTAATACCACCCAGTTCAGGTTTGTGAAAGGTAGATCATACCTCCTGAACCTGATTGACTTCTTTGAGGCAGTCACCAAAGCCGTAGATGAGGGTAAGGTGGTTCACATAGCCTATCTTGAACTCGCCAAGGCTTTCAACACCATCCCCCATTCTGGAATTATAGCTAAACTCAATAAACTATGCATAAATATCTATGTCACAGGATGGGTTGCCAACTGGCTCACTGACAGAATCCACACTGTAAAAGTTTCAGACTCCAAATCTGACCTCAAACCAGTGACAAGTGGAGTACCACAGGGTTCCATCCTGGGACCGCTCCTGTTTGGTATCTACTTCTCTGATGTACAGGCTAACACAGAAGGCCTCTGGCTAACGAAGTTCGCAGATGACTGCAAACTAGGAGCCATAGTCAAGTCCCCAAATGATGTGAACATCCTACAGAAGGGCCTCTCTGAGACAGATGCCTGGTGTCAGAGCCATGGCCTCAAGCTCAATGCCAAAAAGTGCAGTGCCATGCCCTTTGGTAAAAACTCTGTACCCATGAACTACCACATAGGCAGCAATCTACTTAACACTGAATGCGTGATAAGAGACCTTGGGACCCAGGTGGACAGTAGTCTCTCCTTTGATAGTCACATCGCCACAGTAGTCAGGAAGTCTTTCTACATGTCACACCTCATCATGAAAGGGTTCTCATCCAGGAAAAAAGAGGTCATCGTTCCCCTCTACTCGACATTCATTAGACCCATTATAGAGTACAACGCCCCTTTTGGAATGTACATCACAAGACATCTGCAGAAGCTGGAAATGCCACAGAAGTACCTCACAAAGAGGATTACTGGACTCAAACAAATGCCCTACACTGACCACCTCAAAAAACTCCAGCTTTACTCCGTAGCATATCGCCTACTCTGAGGTGATCTCTGCCTAACATATAAAGCTGTCAAACCCAGAGCTGTTGGACATGCTACACCTAAAGAAATCCCAATCCCTCCGAGCTACACGCTCTAGGGACCTAAACCTTGTCACCACACTAAACAGGACATGCTGGAGGGATAGATTCCTATCCCAGAGACTTCCCATACTCTGGAACAGGCTACCCATCTATGTCAAGCAAAGTTCTTCATTAGCACTCTTCAAGAAAAATCTTGATGAGTGGATGGGAAATAGGAAATACACCCCGGGAATCACTTCTGTGTCTCTGCTCGACAGTGGCACAGGAAAATAACTTTCTTGGGTGGAGTAAGTCAGGGAACCTTGTTGGCTAGGCTTACGAAGGCCCTTGGGCCGATAGCCTAGTACCTACCTATGAACCTATGAACCTATGTGCCTTTGCTTCCATGATGGCTCTAAACATACACCGAGTGACACGTGATGAGATCCCTGCAAAAGATGGTGGAAAGACAGTATGCCTCCTATGAGCACCCCTATCAATTCGCCTCTGTAGAACCTTGCCATCTCTTTGGTTATAACCAGTACTGACACTCACTGCAGCCATAGCAGCCACACTTTCCTGTTCAATATCCCCACCCTCTGACTGTCCAATATCTGTGGCCTCAGGGACTGGGTATGCGTAGCCATACTGACTGTGTACAGTGATAATGAGGGAAGAAGAGGGATGTCTATCTCTGTGACAGATTCAGCCCCTGCAATCCCCACTTGTGCCTCACTTTGGCCCACCTTCATCATCAGAATCTGAAGAAACACTAACATCAGGTTGTGAAGGGGACAGAGACCAACCCTCCAGTCACCTGTGATAGAAATGGAAAAGCAGTACATTAATACCTACACAACTATGCTCTGCAGTACTATATTGCAATATATGTTAAACTGCATACAATGTTGTCAGTATCACAGACATGTTTAACTCCCAACCTCATGTACTAGGACATGAGAACATAATTTTCTAACAAATATCTGTATTTACTTGTAAATAAAAAGCTCTTTAATCAAGAATCTCATGAGCAACAATGATGTACACTGTTGACATTTGGCAAAACTGCACAGTTGAGACATATGGCAATCTGTAATGTCCGGAAAATACTGAAAAATCTATCAGTGTGGTCACACCTACAAGGCATAGGTACAACTCTAAACTGTATTCATTTGGAAAATATCTGTGCGGTTGGCAGTCATGCAGACAGTACATCAATCCAGCCGGCAGGCCTGGGATTACACTTTAGTGAATACATTGCACTAAATCTACACCTTTAACAAAACAGTGTTGTGCTTACCAGGAGCAAGAGCATGGCCACATCCAATTCCTGATAGTCCTGTGAAACTTTGAGGGAGAGGTATTGTACACAGCACCACATGTTGCACTACAATAGGCTAATACATCCAAATATCTCACATTTGCAGTAGCAGCTATGTTAATTGGTATGTTGGTCACAATCTGAGCACGAGATTCAAACTGCAACTAACCCCCCCCCCCAAAAAAAATACCTGACACCCACATAAAACTATGTACACCCTGACACACTGAATGCTACAGTATTCCACAGCTGATCCAATTAAGCATACCTGGATGCTCCTCTTGCGTAGAAACAGTGGCAACCCACATCCACAACATACCATGTGATGGATGCCTGGGAGCTGTTCTGAGTTACTAGGTAAACCAGGAATTCCTCAGTGACTGACAGTGCTTTTTTGCTGCAGGCCCTCCACCAGTGACACCACTATCCTTGGACACATCTACTGCTCTTCTGCATGTGGCATTGATCATATAAGTGGCATGGTGTCTCACCTGCCCATATATCCTGCTCTGGTTACTGATAGCATTCACATCATGAGCCAGGTCAGCAGACAATGCTTCCCTCTCTTCCCTGTTTGGCCTCCCCCTGGGCAGCAGGAGTTGATGATGTTGTTGCAAGGCTTCCAGGATGATGTCATTTTCAACATCTTGTAAAAGGGCCCCGGCATCCGGGATACAGATTTCCTGAAAGACACCAAAAATGGGAACACATGTCAGGATCACATACATGGTTCATAGGTTCATAGGTTGGTACTATATGTAGAGGTACAGCAATAACAGATGGCTACCAGTATTCACTGCTTGATTACATATCTCATATTCAAGACTATGCAAACATAGTAAGGGTGTAGACGCAATTAGGATAGTACAAATAGGCAGCTATTCCTGTTTGTGCCATGACAGATACTGATGTATGCTCACACAACCAACACATGAGTCCATTAAAGTGTGGTCCCTAGGTATAAACCCCCTTTATAATATATAAAAACAGCAGTGCCAAACACATAGCAGATTAATATTAAAACTGCTATCAAGGGAAATTTCCAGGAGACCGGTGAACCTAATTAACAAAAAGCATTCTAGCTTTTCTGTACTCTTATTTCCTCTGTAGGTGTAACACATTTGGAGATCAATGACATATCATTATTACAGTTCTAGGAAAGGCTTAATGATCTAATTACCATTCCCCTTAAGTGTATTGAAAATGTGCTGATGAGTTCACCCTGCAAAGTAACTCTCCTACACAATGGTTCCCCTAGCTAGCTGTTTGCCTTTTTAACATGGTTCTCATTAGCAAGTGTTTGCCTCTGAACCAATATGTGCTTCTGAAATGATAACTGCAGCCAACACAGTTGATTTGCAGTATAATCAGCCAATCCCATGCAGCCACTGAACAGGATATAAGGCCACAATGTAGATCACAACCCCGTTCTCATATGTTGGGTTGAAAATTACTGGGGTACAGATAATACATCATGGCAGAGAGAATGTCTGTAGCAGCTACTTTTACATACAAATGTGTGTGCTACAGGCGGAAACTGAACGTGATGCTGCAGGTGCTAGGCACAGGCGGAGACGGTGAACACTTTGCAGGACAACAGTCTTCAAGAGTAAGTGCGGGACTTGTGGCAGCCTTGTTGTATAGGCAGAGCCACATTGATGGTACCCATCCCAATGGGAATTAAGGTATGTGTTTCAGGTATATCAGCCAACAATATCAGTAACACAATACAGGGAAAAACACTTGGTGTGTCCTAGAAAAACGTAGGGGGATCATTAACCATGATGTTACACAGTTGGACAACTGCCAAGTCATGTGTTATGTCATGGTAGTCCCCTGTTCAGTGTGCGCTGGCAACCCTTGCATCTAGCACAACCTCCATATATGTATGTTACTTGTGCAGCTGTGGTTTTGTGTGATATCACCAGCAAATCATTGTGGGATGCAGTCTGATATTACTAGACCACAATTTTAGTACACACTTCAACAGCCTCTGTGAATTCAGGATAATGCATGACTTGGCATTCTCTGCAATTTCCAGTGTTGTACTAGGACTAAATAAGCATGGTCCTATCTGTTGGCCTATGACCTCTACTATTTAGATGCAGATATTCCAACTGTACTGCTTTGGGTGGATAAATAAATGATGAGACAGACATACATATCCAATTTTTAATGTTCATAGGTTCATAGGTTCATACTAGGCTATCTGCCCTAGGGCATTTATAAGCCTAGCCAGAGTGTGTTTGGCTTTCACCACCCATTTTAAATTAATTTTGCTATGCCCTTTTTCGAGGTTAGTATACTGTGCCTCTGTCTAACAGTGACACAGAAGTGATACCCGGGGTAAACCTACGATCTCCCATCCACTCATCAAGATTCCTCTTGAAGAGAATCAGTGAGGGAATCTGCCTAACCTGGACTGGGATTTTATTCCAGAGTGAAGGGAGCCTCTGGGTTATGAATCTGTCCCTCCAGCATGTCCTATTTATTTCACTGCTGAGGTTCAAGTCTCTTGAGCGCGTAGCTCGATGGGATTTGGATTTTCTGAGGTGCAGCATGTCCATTAATTCCGGGTTGGACATGGCTTTATACGTCAGGCACAGATCGCCTCTGAGCAGGCGGTATGCCACTGAGTAGAGCTGGAGTTTCTTTAACCGGGCAGCATATGGCATCTGTTTGAGCCCTTTGATCCTCTTGGTGAGGTACTTTTGGGGTCTTTCCAGTTGCTGCAGGTGTCTGGTAAAGTACATCCCAAAAGGGGCATTGTACTTAATTATGGGCCTGATGAAGGGATGAGTAAAGAGGCAAGATGGCCTCCCCTGATCTAGATGTGAATCCCTTCATGATTAGGTGGACTATATAAAATGTTTTTCTAACCACTTTGGCCACGTGGTTGTCAAATGAGAGATTGCTATCAACTTGGGTCCCCGGGTCCCTAATTACTTCTTCTGTACTTAATGGATTACCACCTATGTGGTAATTTGTGGGCACTTTGTTTTTGCCAAAGGGGATGACTATACACTTTTTGGCGTTTAGCTTGAGGCCATGGCTCTGGCACCAGTTGTCTGTTTCTATGAGGCCCTTTTGGAGGATGCTTGTGTTGGCTGGAGAGTCGATTATGGCGCCCAGTTTGCAGTCATCTGCGAACTTGGTCAGCCACAGTCCTTCCATGTTGGCCTGTACCTCAGGGAAATATATACCGAACAAGAGAGGTCCCAGGACTGAGCCTTGTGGGACGCCACTTGTAACTGGTTTGGAGTCTGACATGGCTCCAGCAATTCTAACCATGTGTGTTCTGTCCTTGAGCCAGTTTGCAACCCATCTAGTGACATAGGGGTTTATATTTAAGCTGGTGAGCTTATCTATAATGCCTGAGTGGGGTATTGTATCGAAGGCTTTTGCGAGGTCCAGGTAGGCTGTGTGGACCACCTTCCCCTCGTCAATGGCCTTGGTGACTGTTTCAAAGAAATCGACCAGGTTTAAGAGGCAGGATCTGCCCTTAACAAAGCCAAACTGGGTAGGATCCAGTGTCTGTAGGTCCCCAATATCTTTATTTATGAGGTCCATGATGATCCTTTCCATAGCTTTGCAGACCAAGCTAGTCAGGCTTATGGGGCGATAGTTTCCAGGATCTGTTGAGGCACCACCTTTGTGGAGAGGGACCACTGTTGCTGTACGCCACTCTTTGGGTACATATCCTGTAGTAAGGCTGAGATTGAACAGTAGTTTTATGTTTGGGTTTAGCTCTTCTTGGAGTTCATGTAGGATGCAGCCTGGGACACTGTCTGGTCCCATTGATGCTGTGTTTTTTGCTTTGGAGAGGGCGGCTCTTACTTGAGCATCTGAGATGTCAGGGGGGCAGCACTCTGCTGGGATAGATATTTGCCCTTTTGGTGGGGAGGGAGGGAGTTTGTGCTGAACCTGTCAGCTAGGATGTTGGCAATGTCTGTGGGTTCGATGTATTTTTGTCATTTTGGAGTAATTCTGAGCATATCTGGGAATTCCCACCCAGGTTCCTAACATAACTAAAGAAAGCCTTGTGATTACCCTTAGTGTCCTGTGCAGTTTTTCTCTTGAAGCTGGCCTTAGATGATTTTATGAGTGCCCGTAGTTTTTTGCTAATACTGATCAGGGATGCCTTCCCTTTTTGGGATTTTGCTCTATCATGTAGTAGCTTCCTCCTTCTATTGTATAGTTTGTTTATGGCTGGGGTCCACCAGACAGGACGTCTGCCTTTGGAGGATTGGGTCTTGGTTTTATTTGGGATTGCATGATCCATGCATTCCTGAAGGTGTTCATAGAATGCATTTATAAAGGATTCTGCGGTCTGGGCTGTATTTTCCACAGGCTCGGGGGCTTTGAAGGATTCCACCTTGGTTTTGAGGAGTGTGAAATTTGCTTTAGAGAAGTTTTTCACTGTGGTTTTCTGGGCAGGGGGTGGGGTCGGGATGTGAATATCCAGTGAGATTAGTTTATGGTCTGATCTTACCAGTAAGGGATACACTTCTTGTCTGGAGCATAGAGTCCCCATGTTGGTGATGATCAGGTCCAGTATGTTTTCCCCTCTTGTGGGAGTGGTAACAAGTTGTTCCATAGCATTTGAGTTTATAAATTCTAGGAACCTTTGGGCTAGGGTGTTGGAGCTAGAGTAATGCTCCCAGTCTATGTTTGGGTAGTTAAAGTCGCCCAATATATTGGTGTTTGGAGAGACCTTCATAATTTCCAGTGTTCTCAGGAAGGCCGAGTGGGGTTCCTGGGTTTGGGAGGGTGGTCTGTAGCAGGTTATAAACTGGAAGGCAGTTTTACCCACTGTTAGTTGCACATGGATAGTCTCTGATGCTTCGTGCTGTGCCACCAACCTGGAGGTGTGGGTATCTTTGACGAATATTGATACTCCCCTTCCTTTTGTGGTTTGGTCCAAGTTTTGGAGCCAAAAAGCATGGTATGAGGTTAACCTGGTAGTGCTGGGGTGCTCTCGGGAGCCTTGAACCAGGTTTCTGTTACTGCACAGATATCGATGTTCTCCATGCTAAGGAGAGTTTCGAGTGCGTGCATCTTGAGGTTTAGACTTCTGGCATTGAGTAGCATTACTCTTAGTTTCTTATCCCTTGTGATACCTATGGAGGTGGGTTTGTCTTTTGAGCCTTGCCTAAAAATGGCACAATGGGGGAAGCAAGAGCCTTTCCGATATTCGAAAGCCCAGGGGTGACAACCAGAGGGTCGATGTCCACAAACATGTATTTTCATTGCTAGACGCAGGTGTGATTAAACCCAGGACCATATGTAACAAAAACTAATGTTCTCAATGCATTTTACAGACCTAGCTACAGAGTTACTGTTATAGCAGGTGTATTTTTACATGCTGCAGTTATCATTATACAGTTAACTGCTGTGAAATACTGCACTTACATCTATTATTATGCATATGGCTTTAGAGTACTGTATTTGCATACCAGAGTTTCGGTTAAAACCTATTTTCCATTAATGTTTTAGCAAGTGTATCTTTACATGTTGTACATATAATTGCAGGGTTACCTGCTATTAGATAACTCACTTACATCCAAGCTTGTGTGTGTGGCTTTATAGTGATGTATTTCTCTGCTAGAGTGCCAATTACAATACTATTTTTCTATTAATCTTTTAGCTGATTTGTGCAGTGTGGCGAGATCTGCAGCATCACTTCAACATGCTTAATGATGGAAACTTGAGCATTACTCCATTTTAAAACACCTCTGTTAATTAGCAGCTGAGCAGCTTGGTGGGTTGATCCACTGTTCTACAGGTATGAGGGTCCAGGATTCAAAATAGAGTGCAGGTGTGCTTTTTGAATGTGATTAATATTGTTGCAAAAGCATATATCAATGTAGTGCTGTTTAGAATAGCTAAGCAATGCGGCACATAGTGCTGCATTGTGCAAAAAAATCTTTAAAGAAAAGAAAAATGGGGAGATAGAACAGTGGTGAAATGGGGTGCAAGCAGGGGGAAACATAGTGAAAGGCAGGTAGGAATCTGCAGGACAGGCACAAGACAGATCCATAGCTTTTCATTTCTTGAACACCAACTGTGTACTTTCACAGATTTTTTTAGCTGAATTTGGAGTGTCACCCCCAGAGATGGGTGACAACATATTGAACCAAATTAAGTGTGTCCAGTGGACATGTGTGTTTAATTGAGAGCTATGTATGGGACGATATTTTATTTTGGGACAGGTGCCCATTTTTTTTAAGGTGTGGAATGTTGGGAAAGGGACTTAGCTATGTGTGGGTGAGGTAAGTTGGGTAGGTGAGGAAGCTTTTGCAGACAGACAAGCCAGACAAGGTTGGTGTGTGACACAAGAGGGGGGTGAACACCTTGGATGTGGAGGTGTGGTCGAATCCCAGTCCCATGAGCATCACACATGGTAGCAGTGTGGCTCAAGTCATCACCCATGGGACTATCAGCACTGCTCCTTCACTGCCATTGTGCTGGAAGTGTTGGATGCTGGCATCTGGGGTGAGGCCGCCCCACTGGGATGGACAGCATGCACTCCATCAGGCATAGACATCCACCGACAGTTCGGAGTAGCAACCCACGCACCATACCTGGCAGTTCCTCATGGATGACAAAATCATCCCCTCTGCCTCATCTCCCAGAGGGGGGCCCAGACCCAGCATGTGAGGCAGAACTACTCAATGCTGCAGGTACTGCAGGGGCAGCCGAAGGGGCACCACCAGGCTGCAGCCCAAACATGCTGGGCCGCAGTTCCATGGTGGGGGAGCTAAGGTAGGTGGATCACCAGGAACCAGCCTAGCTTGTCATTCTGTAGTAAATTAATAATAAACATGAGGTAACAAAAGAAATAACCAAATAAATGTTAGTATTAACATAATAGAAGATAATATTGATTAATCACATGACATATGAATGAATATTAACTCCACAAATACACAAGAAACAAACTACTGAAATCGCCAATGAGCCAAGGTTAAAACTGCAGATTTATTTTATATGAATGAATATTATGAGGAACACAACAATAAATAATAAGGAAAGTATGTTAACGGCAAACCAGTATGAAATAATACATAAGGCCAACATAACAGTTAGTTACAAATCTTATATTGATATCAAATCATAATAATAATAAATAGCATTAATAAATTAAAGAAGAGAGAGGAATGAAGGTCAGCAGGGCTAAAACAGAATATATGTGTGTAAATGAGAGGGAGGGTAGAGGAATGGTGAGGATGCAGGGAGTAGAGTTGGTAAAGGAGGATGAATTTAAGTACTTGGGATCAACAGTTCAGAGTAATGGTGAGTTTGGAAGAGAGGTGAAGAAGAGAGTACAGGCAGGGTGGAATGGGTGGAGAAGAGTATTAGGAGTGATTTGTGACAGACGGGTACCAGTAAGAGTGAAAGGGAAGGTCTACAAGAGGATAGTGAGACCAGCTATGTTATATGGGTTGGAGACAGTGGCATTGACAAAAAGGCAGGAGTCAGAGCTGGATGTGGCAGAGTTAAAGATGGTACGATTTGCACTTGGTGTGACTAGGATGGACAGGATTAGGAATCAGTATATTAGATGGTCAGCTCAGGTTGGACAGTTTGGAGATAAAGCATGAAAGATAAGATTGAGTTGGTTTGGACATGTGCTGAGGAGGGATGCTGGGTATATTGGGAAAAGGATGCTAAGGATGGAGCTGCCAGGTAAGAGGAAAAGAGGAAGGCCTAAGATAAGGTTTATGGATGTGGTGAGAGAGGACATGCAGGCGGTCGGTGTGAAAGAGCAAGATGCAGAGGACAGGAAGAAATGGAAACAAATGATCCACTGTAGTGACCCCTAATGGGAACAGCCGAAAGAAGATGATGATGCTGAATAAATTAAAGAAGATAAGTGAGGAGAGAAATACATACCATTAGTAACTTCACGGGTAATATTAATACACAGACTGCAAATACATACTTCTACAGATGTGCAATTTCAGTTGTGAGTACAGTGACTGCAATTCTTGTATAGATGATGTTACACATGCATACCTCTCAACCTGCTAGCATGGGACAGTATGGGCCAGGCAGTAACAAATGCTGGTACACAGGCACAACTACAGTGAATGGTCTTACATAGTGTGCTCATACATTAATATCAAGGTGTTCCGTAAATGGATTTGCCAATAAATTGCATTCCAAGTTATGTCATGTATCTGATAATTCAGGGCCAGTCATATGGTGCACTAGTCATTACATTCTTCAATGTATGTTGAGAGGTATGTTCATATACACTTATTACTCTAGACAGCTGGTTACTTGTCAGCTGGCTGCCATGGAATTAGAACTCACAAGCAGTGACTGCAGGAATTCTGTGCACTTTATTGCAATATCATGAATTCTCAAAACACTATTCTCCTTTGTGACTTTTATTGCAACATTTTGTGAAAATCCTACATTTACACACATGCATAACTCTGTGTGGTACCACATTGGAAACCAAATGCTGTGAACACATGAATAATGAGCACTTTAGATGAATACAGTAGTTATCAAAGCACCATCTCCTTTTATACTCTAACGATTAATGTCACATGAAATCTGTCAGTTACATACATGTATGGCTGTGTACATTGTCTCCTGACCTAACCATATACCTTGTTCATTTACTGAGTGCTATGTACAGCATATTTCAGGGAAATTATCTGAACTGGGGCTTGACACTTACTCTGGGTACTGCAGTACATGCATATCTGAAATGTGATGATGCATTATTTCGGACTGAATATGTAACAGTTGACTGGTGTCTGAATGGAACACACATGCACTGAATACAGAAATAATAAAAACGTATTTGAAAAGATTAGTTATCAAAGCACAATCCTGTTTTAAACTTTATTGATAATGTGTCTTTAAATCTGGCATTTGGGCACATAGATAGCAATCCGGGACTTTAGTTACCTTACCCATGCACTGTGTTCATTGCCTGGGTGGCACATACATCATTATTTCATACAGAATGAGCAGAACACAGGCTTGAACCTTACTATGGTTATTGCACTACATTAATTACAGGCATTTGTGGCTACATTCTTTATTCATTAACATTTAACAGTTGACTGGTGTCAGATTAGAACACACATGCAGTGATTACAGGAATAATGAACACTTATTTCAAAAGATTACTTATCAAAGCACACTCCTGAGTAAAACTGTATTGAAAATGTTCCCTTGAATCTGCCATTTAGACACATGGATAGCAGTCCAGGACTTCAGTAACCTTATCCATATAGCATGTTCTTTGCCAGGGTGGAATATATAGCATTATGTCAGACAAAATGAGCAGAACACAGACTTAAACCTTACTCTGGGTAATGCACTACACTTATTTCAGATAGGTTTTTCTGTATTCTTTTTTGATTTACATTTCACAGTTGACTGGTGTCAGATTAGAACACAGATGCAGTGAAAACAGGAATAGTGAGCACTTTTTATTTTAAAACATTACATATCAAAGCACCATCACCCTTTAGATTTTTATTGATTAATGTTGCTTCAAGCCTGGCATGTAGACCATAGATAGCTGTGAAAGACATCTTATAGATAACCCATATACCCTGTCCATTAATTGAATGCAACCTATAGCATATTTCAGACAATGAGCAGACCAGAACAGTGACTCTTAATATTGCTATGCCACAACATTAACTGATGTTTGGAAGCTATAGTACACAGTACTGCATGTTTACCTGATTTAACTTGCTTTACCATTTCAGGAGGGCAGTGACACATTACTAAACATGTTACATGCCCCAGGTATGTCGTACCTGACTATTAAGACTGCAACTCTGTAACTAATTTATTATAAGATTATATTATGCATTATGTTATTACTTTGATGTTTCTCTACTTACCACACCCTTGCCTCATCCTGGACAGGCATCCTGCATGGGACATTGCAACTGCCTCATCCTTGCCAGGTGCCCTGCATGGGACATTGCAAGCCCTCTCATCTGCAGTTGTTGAAATAGAAGCAAACCATTATGCATACCAGTTTTGCACAGATTCAGCTTGTATAGTTCTAAAGTACTGGCAAACATATTAACATATCTGTGGGCTCTACCCAGCCCGAGCTTCTTGGACCCAGGTGTGCAAGGTTCCCCTCTTCCTCCACTTCAGGTCATCGTAGTGGTGATGACACCACTCATCAGTGTGGGCGATACCAGTAGCACTGGTAAGTTCCCTAGCCAACCGATCCCAGGCCTCAGACTTAGACTCTGAGCCCTGGTAATTGCCCTGCAGTAGCCAGGGTTCATAATTTTTCACCAGCAGTCCAGCAAACACTTTGGACTCTTGTACACCTCACCCCTGCACCCAAAAGCACACTCCCTCTCCAATACCACCAGGCATATCAACACTCAAGTAAAGACTCCAATGAATGGTGTCAAATTATTTCTTATTGGCCTTTATATAGGCTGCATTCCTGCCCTTACACATCACAGTATAACTTTCAAAAAAGCCCCACATCGCTTAACTTCACGCATACTCACACAAACTGTTTCAGTGAAGCTGAGCATCGTGCAAACTCACACAAGCCATGTTTAAGCATAGCTTAGCAACGTGCAAACATTGTAGACTATTGACCATGTTTAAGTGGTGCTTAGCATCTCACAGCTTTTCTAAATGTAAGAATTTTTTTTAATTTCAAATTAAACTGATGTTTCAGTCACTTGTCAGATTTTAACAGCAATAAATGTAAAACACATGACTGGTCAGAACTTGAACCCAGGACCTGTTACACTGTAGGTCATGACTCATCCTATCTAGCTACTTGTATAAAACAGAAAAGCACTAGATATACTATTAAGATGCCTGTTAGCATTGCGAACAAAGTTTTGCAGGTTTGTGCCTTCCTAAGTACAAGACAACTACAATAATTAAATACATCTGGTTTCTACTTTTAAATGTCTGATGGCATTGTTAAGCACCACCATACTACTAAAGGGCGAACAGGGACAGACAAAAAAAATACAATTGATTTACATTCGGTTTCTATTTTTAGACATATAGCAGATGTCAGGTGTATATGTATAAGCACAGCTCAGCATCACTAAACACTGCACCACACTGGGGAAACAACACATAAAAATAAAAACAATAAAATACTGTCCTTTGCTTACCACTTGTCCAGATGTTTTCTGGATAGTCCACAAGCATGGAGAAGCTTCTACACTGCTGTTTGCATGGATTCAATATCCATGTTACTGTCATCTCCCTCGGCAGTGTACCATAATTAATATGTATGGCGCACTGCCGGTGAGGAACTGTGGCCATGTACATGGATACATTCCATTTAGGCTCTTCATGGAGCCTACGTGGATTTTATTGAATCCTGGGGATTGTCAAATCTTATAGTATTTCCTTTAATTTTTAACTGGATAATTAGTCCATGCAGCTTTTAAGACTAAATCCTTATCTTGACTTGAGAAAAATCTTACGATCACTGACCTTGGTGAAGGTGTTTTTCTTTAAAGATGAGTTAGAAAGTGATCTATGTGCCCTTTCGATGCCAAGGGAAAAAGCTTCAGACATGTTCAAAGTTTTAGGTAGCCAGGTATTAAGGAATTGAATCATACTGTCTCCTACTTCTTTTTCAGGAATCCCATAAATCCTGATGTTATTCCTTGTACATCTGTTCTCTAAGTCTTCTATTTTTTTCCTGGAATAAATTGTTTTGTTTCAGAAGAAATTCAGAGTTATTGTCATTTTCAAGTAATCTTCCATCAAAATCAGATCCTCTTCAATAATTGAGATTTGTGATGATTGTTTTTTAAGAAATTCATACAGCACTTCAACTTGTTTTTTACATTCCTCTTTAAAATTGTTCATTTTGCTTTCTAATTTATCTGTCTTTACAGATAACACCCTGATGTTACTTAGTATGGACTGTATGTCTTTTTTCGTAGTACAAATTGCCCATTTTGCTTTCTAATTTATGTGTCTTTACAGATAACTCCTTGAGGTTATGCATGTCTTTTTTCATAGAGCAGTCCTGTGCATTTGGCTTAGTGTCTCATTCTGAGACAATTAGTTCTTTCCAGTTTTCTTGACAGGAAAAAGCAATTTAAAGAGTTTCAAACTTGTCATTCTTTTTAGTAAATCGTCCAGCAGATGTGCAGCTATTAATCCATTGGTTTTGAAATGTTCTATTTGACTTTTTTAATAAAAATCCTGTCAGAGATGTTAAAATGAAGCAGAGCTAAAAACAGTGCTGTTAACTACTCACCGTCTTGGTCAACACCCTGATGATATGGTCAGTGGTCATTTTTTTCTGAAAGGAATTCTTTCACTTTGACATTCTAGGCAACAGCACTGATAGAAAAAACATATTTATGATATTATCCATGAATGTCTTCATGATGTGTGTTACAAGTGACATTCCTGCATGTAAGTGCATAGTACAGTGACCATGATGTTACACTGGAAACCTGAAAATGAGAGATCAAATCTATCAGCATACTGTAAATGTCTATGAAAATCATGTTATACTTGTAAACCACATTGCTATGACCAAAGTGAACACTGTTCTCAGTAGGTGTATCTAATTTACAAAATAAAAATATAATTATTCCAAAATGAAATGTCCCTTAGCTGAAGTTGGAGGCAGAGGGTTCTAACAAATCTACATTATGTTTTTTTACTCTTCACTTCTACACTTTTTCTAAATGCATTTGTAAATCATCCTAATGTTTTCTAGAAAATTGCAATCTCTAGTAGATAATTGATCCCTTTAGATGTCTTACATTTTTTTTGCAATGCATCTTTTCTATATGGCTATACAATAAGGCTATTAAGCATTCTCTTACTTACCTCCCAGGCCATCTGCTGTGGATGCTGAGCCTTAGAACCTAATATGACTAGCTCAGGTAGTGGCACTCCATGCTGATTATCTAGTACATGGTAGGGGAGATGTGCCTTTGTGGCCATTTCTGTAATACTTGTTGCAGATGTAGGAAATTTATTTTGTGTGATTTTGCCAAAAAATTTTGATGTGATGGCTGCAGATGAGTTGTGACAGCACCAAATACATATACTTCAGTACATGACCAACAGGGAGACATCTGTCACATCCTTTTACTGGGCATACTGTTCTTTGAAAGAGCCTTTTGTGAGTACCCATCTTTGAAAAGTGACCAGAAATCTGACTCATTAGCTATTACTTAATCCACATTTCTATTTCTTGACGAGAATGTACATGTGACTAGCCAATGAGTTCCTTTCCTCTTCCAGCTTTTCATATACTCAGCTACCCATTCAGACCCAGATTACTGGCATTACTATCAGTGGAAAATCAATACTGTGGTGGTGGTGCTGCGGTAGCGTTGTCGCCTCACAGTAAGACATTGTCACATTCGATTCTCAGCTAGAGCATCTTCTGTGTGGAGATATGCATGAAGGTTGTGCATCAGAGCTGGCGAGTCAGCACGTAAAAATCTGCTGCCAATCATTAGTGGACCGGAGTTCCGCTGTGGTGACCCCTAACTGGGAAAAATCTGAAAGAGACACACACTATCAGTGGAAAATCCGAGTAGGTATCTTCTCAGATCATAATTATACAAGTACTGTGGTTCCCTCTTCTTCCACAGTTTCCTCCTGCAATTAAATATTTCTGTTTCTGAAACATGAAGCAGATGCCTCCCTCCTTTTAAAATTCAGTAGCATCTTTTTTCTTTTATTTTCAGTTTCCTTTTCAGTTCCACTTTTATTCAAACTTCACCACATAATCAGCAATATGTAAAATTAGTATAAGATATAAAATAAGTACAACACCCCTTTTGGTATGTACCTTTCCAAGCACCTGCAGCAGATGGAAAAACCACAAAGGTTCCTCACAAGGAAAATTTAAGGTCTTCAGCATCTGTCCTACATGGATTACCTGAAATCACTGTCACTTTATTCTTTTTCATCCAGACTACTCAGAGGTAATTTCTGCCTTGCATATAAGACAATCTCTGACCCTGCTTTATTGGAAATGCTGCATATCCGCAAGTCAAATGGTACATGGGTTACTTAGTCTAAAGACCTTAACCTGGTATGTGACATTAATAGAACCTGCTGGAGGGACAGCTTTGTCTCCCAGAGGTTACCACACCTTTGGAACAAACTCCCAGTTTATGTCCAACAGAGCAGTTCATTAACCCTCTTCAAACGCAATCTGGAGAATTGGATGGGTGACCATAAATTCACCCTGTATATCCTTCTTGGACATGGGCATTAAGTGCTGATCATGGAAATAAGGGTAGAACTTGGTTAGGCTTGTAAGGGCCCTAGGGCCATTAACCTAGTAACTTCCTATGATCCTACACACACACACACACACACACACACACACACATATATATATATATATATAGAGAGAGAGAGAGAGAGAGATGCATATCTGCATTGTTTGTAGACTATAACAAACAATCATGGCAGAGAAAGGAAGTAAAATGTTTAAACAGCTGATTCATGTGAGCATACCTCTCAACTGTACAGATTTGTGCAGATTGTCCAGCTTTTTGCCTCATATTTTTGGTCTGTCAGAAAATGTGTTTCCATTTTACTAACTTGTACTTTCCATTGCCTTCACACTGTGCTACCTCTCTGGACATTTTCACTGCTGTCTCTTCAGTCTTGTATCATTTCAAGGGTCAGCTAGCAGTATGTCATATGGTTCTACCTCCCTTAAAGATTTGCTGCATCCATGCTCCTTTTCATCTCATATATTCTGATGACTTGTGGCTGCTGATATTCTGAAAATTGCAGCTTGAATCCCCTGGTGTATATTCTCTCTTTCTGATTTCTAACCTTCGGAACTAGTAGTTCAGTGACTTATGGATTTCAAACTTTCCTTGACTTGCTTTTAACACATGTATTTTGTAACATTGACTCTGTTTAGTTTGTTTTTACTGATGTATATAACACTGCATTATTGTTTTAGTCTTATATGATTCTTAATTTTTCTGAACTGTACAGTCATTAGTTTTTAAGCACTTAAATGAGTAAATGTAAAAAGAAAACTTTGAAAAAACTCAAGTAATGGTGCCAACAACAGTATGAAATAGAAAAGTCAGAAAATAAAGGGGAAATATGAAAATGAAAAAGTGTTAAGATAAAATGGCACCACAAACAAAGAAAGAGTATTCAATGGAGGTAGGGGAAAAAAGATAATGAAAAAGAAGTGTTGGTTTAAAAATTAAATTAATTTCTTCTCAGCACTCAGGATTAGAAGTGACCTGTATGATTTTTCTGTGCACCATTTGGCCTTGAATAGCATAGTATGGCCATGTGGTATAATGTAAATGCTCGAGTCCCATGCAGTCGAAGACCTTGGGACTCGGGAGTCATGTATCACAGATAGTTTGCTGCCCATACTCAAATTGAAATATGATTTCAGGTGAGCAGCTGCTGTAGCTTCCCCAAACACATGGTTTGAGTTCAAGCAACATAAGTGCAGCAGCTGTGGTGAAGGAGTAGGAACGAGTAAGAAAGGGGGGCGAGTAGACTAGGGCACCAGCTGGGAAGGGAGTTTTAGGTTTAGGGAATGGTTGGTTCATTATATGTTTGGGACCTAGAGGGGAGTTTTAAGAGTTATTAAGCAAGAAGGGAGTCTGTTTGTAGTTAGGGTTCTGCTAGGGCTATAAAGTTTTATATGATAGGGTGTTGAGAGGGCTAAGTATTTATGGGGGGATCAAATCATATGGAGTTTGAGTACTTGCCTTTTTGAGCAAGTGGCAGCGTAAATGTGTATTGCAAGCAAATAGCTTGTGAGTACTAGTACTAGATCCATGCCCACCTCAATTATTCCTGAGGAAAAACTGAACGTTTACTCCTAGGTGCAGAGATGTTTACTAGGCTAAAGACCACAATGGCCTTTTTAAGTGTAGTCAAGCATCCCAGACCTCTGACAAATTCTTGTTCCCTTGATATGTGTAAGCAGGGGATTGGGAGATGGATCATTTACAAGCAGGAGCCTGAGAAATGAGCCATTTACAGGCTGCCTGTGTCCATTATACTCACAGGTGCCAAACCAGAGATTAATTTCTTTTCCCACATCCAGTTGTCTAAGTTACACTTGAATTGTGTTAGGAAGGAACTCTGCTTCACATGGATGAGAAGCCAGTTCCACAGAAGATGTAGTGTCTGGGATACATACCTGTCTCTCTAGGAGGTCCTATTTATGTCACAGTCAAGGTTTACATCATTAGAATGGGTAATTCTGGTGCTGTTTGTTTTGTAGATACGCAGGAGATCCAGCAGGGTAGAGTCTGACAATGCCTTGTATGACCAGATCTCCCCTCAACAACCTGCAGGAGACAGAATACAGGGATAGGGCCTTGAGGCAGTCTGCATACTCCTGCACATTGATCTGGACTTTCTGAATGCAGCTAACAATGCACACTTTATGAAAAGTTCAGCCAGAGAGAATCATGTGTGCTAGTAGTATGCCTAGATGTGGCATCCATGTGCATTCTTCCAGATGCAACTGCAAAATCATATTTGTGTGAGTGCATGTGTGTGTGTGTGTGTGTGTGTGAGAGAGTGTGTTTTTGTGCTTCTGTGTGTCCACATGCATGAATGTGTTCATTTGTGTTTGTGCATGATTACGCATGCATTATGCATGGGTATGTGCATATGTGTATATATGTGCATGTGTGTGTACATGTATGCATGTCCAAACATGTGTCTGTCTTTGTGTGTGTGCTTCCACGTGTGTGTTCATCTGCAAGTGTATGTGAGGGTGTCTGTGTGTGTGTGTGTGTGTGTGTGTGTGTGTGTGTGTGTGTGTGTGTGTGTGTGTGTGTGTGTGTAAATACTCAAACAAGTGAGTATAAATGTGTTACTCCCTCGTTGCCTTTTATGAAAACTCTGGAGAGCTGTGCTTGTCTGCTAAAGTCTGAGAAAGTGGAAGGCTGTTTTTGATCACTTGTTAACACCATTAATAATTCAAGTAAGATATTTCTTTGCATTTTTTCAACTGTACTTAAAGTTTATTTTCTACTCCTTCTGAATTTCATCAGTTTTGTCTATTTTTCCATTTAATCACTGTTTTCACTGTTTACAATTAGCTTTTTTTCTGGCCTAATGTGGGAACCATCTTGAGACAGTAGTGGTTATTGGAGTGAAAATATATTAAATGCTGCTATTTCTATGTAATGTGGCACTAACTGGTCAAATGTATTGCTGCTTTTCATTGTTCTTTTACTTTTTATGGTTTGCTATTTACTGAGATCAGCTGCATCTCCTCTTACCTTTTAAGAGTGTATCATCATGGACTTCATAAATAAAGACACAGGTAACCTCCAAACCCTGGACCTGGCCCAATTTAGTTTTATCAAGGCCAGAACCTGCCTGTTGAGCCTGGTGGATTTCTTTGAAAATGTAACCAGGGCCATTAAGGAGGGCAAATCTGTGCATACAGCATAACTCTACTTGGCAAAGGCCTTTGACACAATCCCACATTCAGGCATTACTGATAAATTTAGCAAACTGAATGTAAACCCCTTTGTTGTAAGATGGGTTGCCAACTGGCTCACAAAGTGGTCACACCCTATCAAAGGGAGTGACTCCACATCAACCAGCAGACCTGTTAACAGTGGAGTGCCACAGGGGTCAGTGCTGGGCCCCCTTCTGTTTGGTAAATACTTCTCAGAATTTCAGACCAAAATTAAGGAGCTGTGGCAGACCAAGTTTGTGGATGACTGCAAACTGGGTGCAATTATTGAATCCCCAAATGATGTCAGCATACTTCAGGAGGGTTTTATGCAGACCAGCACCTGGTGTCTTAGTCATGGTCTCAAACTGAATGCAAAGAAATGCATCATCATTCCCTTTGGTAAAAACAATGTCCCTTTACACTATCAAATTAAAAACAATACCCTATGTACCAATGAAATGATAAGAGATCTGGGATCACAAGTAGACTGTAACCTTAACTTTGACCACCATGTATATTCTTTAGTAGGAAGGCTTTCTATATAGCACACTTGATTAGCAAAGGTATCACCTCTACAGCAAAGGAGGTTATAACCCCTCTATACTCGTCACTAATCAGGCCCATAATTGAGTATAACACCCCTTTCGGCATGTACCGTATAAAGCACCTGCAGCAAATAGAAAGACCTCAGAGGTTTCTAACTAAGAAGATGAAGGGACTCCAATAGGTGCTTTAAACAGACTGACTAAAGTCCCTGTCATTATACTCAGTATTGTATAGACTTCTTAGGGCAGACTTATGTCTGGCTTACAGTGCAATCTCTGACCCAAACCTAATGAATTTGCTGCACATCCATAAATCAAACAATACTAGAGCTACCCGTTCCATGGACCTAAATAAGACCTGTGACTTGAGTAGGACAAATTGGAGGAAAAGATTTGTCTCCCATTGACTCCTGCATCTTTGGAATAGGCTGCCAATTCATCTGAGGCAGAGCACCTCTATGACACAGTTCAAAAGGAACCTGGATGAGTGGATGGGGCACTGTAAATTCTTGTAGCACCCACAACCCTCCTGGACACTGGCATTCATTACTAAATACAGTATTGGGTATTGACTAGAGTATCTATGGTATGGTTAGTCTTGAAATGACCTCTAGGTCGATAGCCAATAATCTCCTATGATCCTATAATAAGAAAGACTCCAGACAGCTGTACTCATTTGCTTCATCCTGAAAAGTCGGAAATGTGTTGTAATCATTTGTTGCGCTTAAAATGACAAAGGAAGCTCTTTTTTCTAAATGTTCTCGTGCACATAAAGTTGTTTTGTTGCTGCTGAATTCAATCTGTTTTGCCTGCTTTTTTCCATTTAAATCACTGTTTTCACTGTTTACAATTAGCTTGGTTCTGACTATGTGTGGGAGCCATCTTGAGACAGAAATGGTTCTTGTAATGAAAGTACATTAATTACTGCTATTTCTATGAATCAAACACTAATTGGTTGAATTTATAACTACTTATATTGGTATTTTACTTTTCACTCTGTTCTCTGGTTGGATCCTTGGCTGAGGTGCCTTCTGTGCGGAGTCTGCATGTCCTCCCTGTGGTCGCATGGGTTTCCTCTGGGTGCTCCAGTTTCCTCCCACATCCCAAAGACATGCTGTAGGTGGATGGATACTCTAAATTGGCCCTAGGCATGAGTGCATGCATGTGTGTGCCTTCCTTGGAAGGTTGGGCGCTGGGCTGGCAACTCGGCACTGTAAAACTACACTGCCAATCATGAGCGGACAGGTGATCCACTGTGGAAAGCCGAAAGAAGAAGAAGAAGCTATTTACTGAAAACAGCTGCACTTCCATATTGCCTTTTAAGAAACTGTCTGGAGAGCTGCATTTGTTTACTTCAACTTGAGAAGCTGGAAATTTGTTCTGGTTATTTGTTAAACCAGAAAGAATAAAGAATATTTTTTTTCTTGCATTTTTTCCACTGCATTTAAAATTTTTTGGTGTTGTTGTTGAATTGAATCTATTCAATCTTTGTTGTTTTTCATTTAATCATCGTTTTCACTGTTTGCAATTTATTTGTTTCTACACTACTATGTCAGCCATCTTGAGAGAGGAGTGATTCTTGTAGTGAGAGTGTATTATTTGTCATTACTTCTGTTGCTACTTTTTTTGATCTTCTCTTTAAGTTGCTTAGTCTAAGCTTTACCACAGAATGTGTTTCCAGTCATAGCACCCTACAGTTGTGATGCCCATCTGTAAAAGTTAGCCCCACCAATGAACTGGGAAGCTAGAGACCAATTAGATTTACTGGTCTTGTATGTAAATCCATTCAATGAATCATTACTAACATCATAAACCAGGACATTAAATATTTGATCAGGCTCAATTTGCAACAATTCAGATTTGTTAAAAGCAGGTTGTAAAATACCTGCTAAATCTTGTGTTTCTTCAGGAATGTCATGCTTACAATGAACAATGTTGCACTGTTCACACTGATTACCTGAAACTGGCAAAGGTATTTGATACCATACCACTTGATGGGATTGCTAATAAACCAATGTCCTTAAACACTGATTCTTATGTGGTAAGATGGATTGCAAACTGTCTCAAGGACAGAATGCTTGTTGACAGGACTGTAGATGCATCCTTAGTTAGGGAAAAGGTGACCCGTGGCAGTCACCAAGGTTCTGAACTAGGCCTCATCCTTCATGGCATTTATTTCTCTCACCTAACCACTGACAACAAAGACCTCTGGCTAAGTAAGTTCGCTAACAATAATAAGCTGGGTGTAGTTGTTCAACTAACTAATCATACTAATCCCCTTCAAACAGAATGAACACATGTTAACTCCTAGTGCACCAAAATGGGCTCTGACTAAATACTAAGAAATGCAGTATCAGTTCTTTCGGAAAACAACAAATTCTTACTACCCACTGTATAAATGACACCCCATTCTCTGATGAGTCTGTGGTCAAGGACAGTGCCACCTGGGTCAATGGTACTCTGTCTTTAATCATCATGTAGTAATTGAGCTCAGAAAATACTTCTGCTTCTCACAATTAATAGCAAATGGTATCTCAGCTAAAACCAAGGATACTTTCCCCCTATTCTCTGCCCTAGTTAGATCCATTGTAGAATGTAATGCACCCTTTGATCTGTATATTTATTACTAGACACATCAAAAAACTTGAAAAGCTCACAGAGATTCTTAGGAAACAGGGTCTATGACATCAAAAAGCATAGTTATCAGGAAGGGCTAGAACCACTATCTATGTACTCCATGTCATATGGGCACTTGAGGGGACCTAGTCCTTGTTTTCTGTACCCTCAAGAACCCTATTATTGGATAGTCATCTTTCTCCATATGCCAAACAGTGTATCCAACACTAGAACAAGAGATCTCAATCAATAAATCAATCAATAAATAAATAAGTAAAACTAAATGGAGAGACAGGTTCATTACATAGTATCTCCCCTTGCTCTAGAATAGACTCCCATTGAATGGCAGGCATTGTGACCGTAGCCCCAGGTGGCTAAAATGAGGGCCTACTTTTTGAGTCTCTGCCACCAAACATGCACATTGAAGGCTACCAAGCAAGCAAGGCTTGGCAGAGACAATTATACATTCCCAATTCATATGTGCATGATATATACCTGTTTGTCAATGAATATCAGCTTTGTAGGGGAAACAACTGCCTCCCTATTCACATGATAGGTAAACAGGCAGTCTATATTCACTCACATCTTCACCTCACAGCTTCAGTGAGGCAAAATCATTAAAAGATCTCCTGTTGTCTGGATCACGGTCAGGACTTTATTGCTCTTCACTAAAGAGTCAGTACAATTATAACAGTATTTACTGACATTACAGGTAGGACACTCTAGGTAAACAAATGTAAAATAAATAAAAAATACATTGATCCAATAAAGGATAGTGGATATAGCATATGTAGACTCTACAAATTCTAGAGCTCACTATCCCCTCTAAAAAAATAAGTTCCTCACAAAATGAATGCAGGGAATAAACAGTATGTCTTATGCAGATCTTGTAAAAGCCCTCTCTTTTTACTCTGTTTCTTAGGGACTGTTGAGAGGTGATCTGTGTATGACATACGAGGCACCCTTGGATCCCATTCTGATGGATATTTTGTATATCTGTAAAATATATAATATCAGAATAACTCAATCAAAGGATTTAAACTTTGTTAAAAACATAAGAAGGATGTGTTGGAGGGACAGGTTTGTGTCTCAGAGAATTCCTTCTTCTCTGGAACAGGCCACCCATTCATGTGAACCAGAGCTCTTCACTAACCCTACTCAAGAGAAACATGGAGCAGTGGACGGAAAATCCGAAATATACCCCAGGTCAAGTACCTCTGTATATAATGGACAGAGGCAGCCTGTAGATCTTGGCTTAGCTTACATATAGTCTTAAAATAATCTTTAAGGCACATAAACTTGTGAGATACATTTGGTAACTTGGCTAGCCTTACAAACACCAGCACACAAACTTGCAAGATACATTTAGGATGCTTGGCTAGGCTTACAGAAGCCCCAGCAGTTATTAGTCTGGTACATGCCTATGAACATATGACATATGATTCATGTTTAGTGTTTTGAAGTGTGGTCATGCTATTAGTTCCTTAGTCTGAAAAAATTCAGAAAACAGAAGCATGAAAGCACTCACTCTATTGTTATTTTCTTATAATAAAGTTTTAGTATTTCACCAAAAGAAAGAAAGAGAAAAGAAAAAATAAAGAATACCCTAAAAACCCTGTGTTTATTATTTTGCAATAAAGGTGTTTTGGCACATCTTTGAGCAGGTGTATGACAAAACTACATGGTGTCTTCTTCTTTCGGCTGCTCCCATTAGGAGTCGCCACAGCAGATCATCTGTTTCCATTTCTTCCTGTCCTCTGCATCTTGATCTGTCACACCAACCACCTGCATGTCCTCTCTCACCGCATCCATAAACCTTATCTTAGGCCTTCCTCTTTTTCTGTTACCTGGCAGCTTCATCCTTAGCATCTTTTTCCCAATATACTCTGCATCCCTCCTCAGCACATGTCCAAACCAACATAATATTGCCTCTCTGGCTTTGTCTCCAAATCTTCCAACCTGGGCTGACCCTCTAATATATTTATTCCTAATCCTGTCCATCCTCGTCACACCCAGTGCAAATCTTAACATCTTCAACTCTGCCACATCAAGCTCTGACACCTGTCTTTTTGTCAATGCCACTGTCTCCAACCCATATAACATAGCTGGTCTCACTACCCTCTTATAGACCTTCCCTTTCACTCTTATTGGTACTCGTCTGTCACAAATCACTACTGACAGTCTTCTCCACCTACTCCATCCTGCCTGTACTCTCTTCTTCACCTCTCTTCCACACTCACCATTACTCTGAACTGTTGATCCCAAGTACATAAACTCATCCACCTTCGCCACCTCTACTCCCTGCATCCTCACCATTTCTCTATCCTCCCTCTCATTCACACACATATATTCTGTCTTAGCCCTGCTGACCTTCATTCCTCTTCTCTCTAGAGCATATCTCCACCTCTCCAGGGTCTCCTCCACCTGTTCCCTACTCTCACTATAGATCACAATGTCATCTGCAAACATCATAGTCCACAGGGACTCCTGTCTGATCTCGTCTGTCAACCTGTCCATCATCATTGCAAATAAAAAAGGGCTCAGAGCTGATCCTTGATGTAATCCCACCTCCACCTTAAACGCATCTGTCACTCCCACTGCAGACCTCACCACTGTCACACAACCCTCGTACATATCCTGTACCACTCTTACATACTTCTCTGACACTCCCTACTTCTTCATACCATACCACAACTCCTCTCTAGGTACCCCGTCATATGCTTTCTCTAAGTCCAAAAAGACACAATGTAACTATTCTCTGTACTTCTTCATCAACACTCTCAGAGCAAACATCGCATCTGTAGTGCTCTTTCCTGGCATGAAACTATACTGCTGATCACTAATCATCACCTCCCTTCTTAACCTAGCTTCCACTATTCTTTCTCATAACTTCATGCTGTGACTGATCAAATTAATCCCTCTGTAGTTACTACAGCTCTGCTCATCACCCTTATTCTTAAAAATCGTTACCAAAACACTTTTTCTCTATTCCTCAGGCATCCTCTCACTTTCCAAGATTTCATTAAACAATCTAATTAAAAACTCCACTGCCATTTCACCTAAACACCTCTATGCTTCCACAGGTACAAAACTACATGGTGTCTGAAATTGAGAAATGGCATTTTACACTGTGGATAGGGATGAGGGTTTAAGAAAAGTTGTTTCTCTAGTACAAAGAAAAGCATGTGGTATCAGAAATAGCTGAAAAGATGCCATTCTATCCTTCATAACATATATGATCCAAGTGCAGTTATCTGATAATCTGTGTCTTCAAGTTAAAAATGAAAATTGTTGATTAGGAAATTTGTTTTGCTCATGAGAGCAAAATCTCTGAGAGTTCTGAAATGGTATAATAACTGTAGTTCTGCTTGCTGCAGTGGAAGACATCACGCTGAAATTGTATAACTGATCTGAGCTTTGAGTGAATAAAGAAGAATATTATAGTATTATGGCAAAAGTTTCTGTGTTACTATGAACCCAAAACATGAACAATTATTTATTTGTTAGTTTGAGGGCAGAAGGCCCCACAGAGTCTGTTAATGCTTATTTTACTGAAAAGAAAAACTAAGTACAAGCCTGTGAATTTGGTCGCATGCTTGATTCATTATTGTGAGATAGAAGTATGTATGGTATCAGAATTGACCAGACAAAGGGCAGCAGAATTAGCATTCAATAAATCGAACAGTGCAGACAGAGTGAGGGAAATTACCTCATCGTGCCCTAAAGATCTCATTTAATAGTGCAAGGAGTACAAAGTGTCTCGTGTAAAAGGCTGGGACAGAATACTTTCGAGATAAGAAAGAATAAGCATGTCATCACAGCTTAGATATATGGGCCATCTCTCATCATTGTAATGCTTAAAGCATGAAACGCGGGACAGTAAAACCATAGTGCATGTGCCGTAAACTAAAGACAAATGAGCTGTTAAGATTTCCTGGAATTATACAACATCTTTCTAACTTTATTCAGATTATTTCTGAAGAGAGTTTGTCTTTAGGAAATTACCACAATATCATATGGTATAGTACTGGTGTACAGAAGAAGAAAATAACTTTGAAATATTTAAATACTTAGCAGCTGAAACACCCACGTTAAGCATTTTGATGTGAATAAGTCAATCACATTACAAGCATATTCCAGTCAGAATGGCATTAGTGCAGTGATTTTGTGAGATGGTAAGTCAGTGGTTTTGGGGTTATAGCCTTTTATGAAATGCAAGAGAACATATTCAGAATTAGAAAAAAAATAGTTATTTGCTATACTGTATGGTGGTGGAGTATAATATCTATATTTAAGGGAATAACTGTGCTTATGGAAAGAGTTCATAAACTGTTGTCAAGTATATTTGAGCAGTCTGCACTCATGGTATCACGCAGATTGTAAAGAATGTTGCTGAGACTGCAGAAGTACGACTTAATTTGAGGTATAAGCTAGACAAGGGTATGCATATAACCAGGTTCCATATAAGAAATGCAATAATAGTACAAGCCTTTGCACTTCAAAAGAATGAATTCAAACAAAAATTAATTCTTAAACTCACTATTGTTCATTTTAAATTGGGGGGCTGCATTGAATCATACTCTGTTATTTATGTTTACTGACTCCAGGGCAATTGTTACTCAGAGTAAGGTTGGATACTCTGAGGTATCACAACCACAGATGTAATATATATTGGCCTCTATTAGCACTTGTTGGTCATCTGCTCTAAAGATTACAATTACAGTCCACAAGACTTCAACAGGTACCCATACCATATAACACATATGTTGAGTCACTGTTATCCCCAAGAGCAGAAGAAGATTTGATTAGGGTGAACTGGAAGTAAACAGAGTAATTCCACACTTATCATTAGATCATAGGATCATAGGAAGTTACTAGGCTACTGGCCCTGAGGCTCTTACAAGCCTAGCCAAGAATTTAGCCCATGTTCTGTCAAGTCAGCATCCTATGCCCCTTTCCAGCAGGGACACAGGTGGAATCCCTGGGATATATTTTCTGTTCCCCATCCAGTTATCCAGGTTGCGCATAAAAAGGGTTAATGAGGTACTCTGTTTTATGTGGAGCAGGAGTCTATTCTACAGAAGGGGGAGTCTCTGGGACACAAATCTTTCCCGCCAACAAGTCCTATTGATGAACAAAGCTGAGTGAAAATTATTCAGCATTGTAATCAGTTATCCCAAACTAAGACTTCTTCAAGATGTGATAATAAGACAGGCCAGAACAAAGTGCGTTGTAGAGAAAGAAAAATAAACACACTTTTCATTTAAAGAGGAAGTTCACTGTGCCAAATTTCTTGTGTATGAGGAAGATAAATTAATTTCACCAAATAAGTTAAGGAAGTAATTGGCGATAAAATACATGAGCTAAATGTAATACTTTTCAAGAGGAAAGGAGAATAATGTGCTGTTTCCTTTGGGTTACCATGTCATTATACTCTGAGTAAAGTAGAAAACTGTCCTGTGTCCAATGTTGCTCATAACTTTAATCCAAGGGAGAACTGCACTGTTTTAAATCAAACTCCACTGGCAAATATTAGATTTACTGAATGCATCAATATTCAAGTCATCAGATGCTTTTAGTTATCTACGATTGCTACTGCAAGATCACAGTGGTGCAAGCCTGGTTTCACCTTCTTCCCTATTGGTGATCATACAGATAGTACATATATGTAAGGGGGTGAGGAGAAGAAGTCCATCATACATGCTTCTTATACAGACCTCTTAACTGCCTGTTATTTTGCATAAAATCCCCACATTATGGCTCAAATAACAGGCTGCCATACAATACCAAGACGTGCTGTTAATGTCTTTTTCATTATGCAACCATGAGGGATAGACAAACCTGGCTAACAGGGACAACAGTTGCAGAATTGAAAGAAAGTATATATTTGCAGTATATTGGAAGAGACAGAGATCATGGTGTGATTTTTTTTATTTATCTGAATGTAACTGTACTGGTGGAACTGTTTCAATTTTTGGATGCACACCATTTCCATTGATTGAGAAGAACATCTCTTCAGCTCGATGCTGCCAACTTTAATGGCCCAGCTATGACTCTTACACCAGGAAATATATCTTGTGCTTGGGATACCCTGGTAATACTGACAAGCTGACCCAGTGCAAGGAGGAAGAGCCAGCTGCTGGTAAGTTGTTTTTCCAGGAACAGGTAGTAAAAGTAGGTCATCTTAGATGAGTGAAAGGCAGAGAATGTAGAGGAAAAAGGGAGAGGAGATGATATATTAGTTATGAATAGCTAAGCACACCAGTGATACAGTCTTACTATTGTGAAAACACAGTACAGTTAGCCACCTCAGTTCATCTTACAAATGGCTTATTTGGTAGCTGAGTCCAGAACTGTAGAAGATCACTTCTACTTAATAAAGGATATAAAACAGAAGGCAGTGTGCTGGCAGTATTCAGCTTTACAGACAGAGGTGCAAGCAACTGTACAAAGGGACCACCAAGGTAACAGCAAACTACTTCTTGAATAATTCTGCATATTAAAAAAAATGTTAGATCATATCATTTTATGAATGGATTTCTATACTTAGGCATGTTGTAACAGGTGACAAGAATAGGTTAGGAATTAGTAGTAACCAGAGAAAGGGGTGAACTATGAGTAGATGACCAGTGTAAGTACCGATTAACTATTTTATTTATAAATCCACATGAAAGCTGCATGTAATATCAATATATCTGCTACTTTTACAATCATTCCATGAAGTGCATGATTGCCTGATACTTATACTTTATACAGCCAGTTGTTGTTATTGGTCTTTCGGCTTTTCCCGGTTAGGGGTCGCCACAGCGGAACTCCAGTCCGCTAATGATTGGCAGTAGATTTTCATGAAAGCCAAGGTGCCAGCTCGACGTTCAACCTTCAACGAAGGCACACCCATTTACGCATGTCTTTCAAACGCCCATCCAACCACGCTGAGGACATGCAGACTCCACACAGAAGGCACTCCCTGCACTCCAGCCGAGAATCGAACGGGAGAACCTCTTGCTGTGAGGTAATAATGCTACTGCTGCACCACCGCGGATGTATACTTTATACAGCCAGTGCTACTACATAATTGAAGTTCTAGTGCTTTCTTCTCACTTTATAAACATACACAGTGTTCGGTGATGAGACCACGGTTCACAATTCTAATCTGTCTTACAAGTAAGTTGGCACTGCAGATACAGGGGACAGGATATTCAAAGCTTCAGCTGCACAACATATACAAAGGACAGCTGTATTGGGACGTGTTAACCTTAATCATGTTTCAATGACTTTGGGCTTTACATACTCCTGTTTACTTCTCCCAGCACTACTTCAGAGAAGTGTGTGGTTCTTTGAGACTTTCTTTTTGGTAAATAAATCTTGATTACTTTTCTTTTAACATTTTTAGCGACCAGTGACAGACAAAAAAAAAAATACTGTTGTAGTTTTTTTTATTTTTTTTTTAAGTTGGTCGTCTATTTATTTAGTTAGTTGTATTTGTTTACTGGTACAGAGCACTGTTCAAAACTAACTAAGTGGGCTAGCTCAGAGAGGAGGCATAAATGCACCTGGTTCGTTCAATCAAGTAAGAATGAAGTAACTTTAAATGAGACAAGGTTATCTGTCAGATTGCTGGGCAGATTAATGGGTTTAGCTAGAGAGTTCCAGCAAGCTGGAGCAAATTTAGAGAAGGATCACTCACAGACAGCAATAGTAAATGAAGGTCTGGCAAGAATAAGACAAATGGACTTTTGAAGAGAGCAGTTAGAGGCTTTGGTACACAATTTATTGAACAGGGGAGGACAATGTCCTTGGTTAAAATGTTTATATTGAAGTGTACATGTGCAACTTACTGGTAGCCATTTTCCTTTGGTGCGTTTTATACAATGGTGTCCAAACATACTGAAGAGGTTAATAAACCTGGGGATTTGATGTTCAGCTTTTTTGCAGATGTGTGATATTGTGAGATGGACCCAGGGCCATGATACTTTCCCATCTGCAGAAAAAACATTTTGTTGTTCATTCACTGAAGCTGGTTTTCAGCACATGTTATTCAAGCCACTGATTTTCACTGTAATTCCTGACAGTGAGTAAACATGAATCCTAATAGTATTACATACACATGCATTTAACTTTTTGGGGTATAGAAAATTTCCCTTACAAGATATCCACCTGTTTTCTGCCCATTTATTGATGGTTCATATATTGAGCTGTAGTCAACCAAACTTTATTTCCTTTCCTCGCCCAGAAATTATGATTTCATCCAAAGAGGGACTAAATGTTTACCAATATGATAAAGATTCTATTACAGCAAAAGAGTAAGATGCCTGTTTTATTAAAACGGGGATGGAGTGGCAGTGACAGTTAAAAGGAAAGAGCCAGAAGTTGTTGTTAAAAGAGTGAATAGCGAATATTTATGTTGCTTATAATGAAGTTAGAAACCTGCTGAGAAATCAGAGAAGTTTGTTAACAATGAATAAGTTGCAAAGAGAGTCAAGAAGGATTCCAAGGAGGCTTCTCTGAATCAGAACAGAATGAGCCAAGTATTGTACCGAATGTATCAGAAGTAGCAATAAGGAACAAGGGGTCACCTACAGCAAATATTTCAAATAGTGTAGAGTATTAGGAAAGCCAGCAAGATATTTAGACAGCTATAAGAAAGAAAAATAACTGAAGATTTATATTGTAATAATGTTTTATTAATTAACTGTTTTGGCAGGTCTGCTTAAAGATTTCAAAAAATGCTTATGCTGATCCACACAAAAGACTTCACTGCTGATGTTGCAGTGTGTGAGGTATACACTTCAATTAACAGGTAATAATAATAATTAATTGATATTCTTCAGGTATTCTACCTGCTATATATGCTCCAATGATTACAGCTAGAATACATCCCACGCTCATCCCTTCATTTATTTTCTTCATTCCATTGGCACATACAAGAAGAAAGAAGAGTATGAATGAAATTTGTAAAATCAGTTTGTCTGGTATTTAGTATTGTAATAAAAAAATAACCATTGCAGGGAGCATTTTAAATTTGTTGATTTCTGCAAGACTTTAAACAGGTACATTTTTGGCCACTGCATCAGCATTTCAGCTTATTCACTCTCATATGGGAATAGTATGCGGTAGCGTTGTCGCCTCACAGTAAAATGTTGTCCTGTTCCATTCTCAGCTAGAGCGTCTTCTGTGTGGAGACATGCGTGAATGGGCATACCTTCGTTGAAGGTTGTGCATCAGGGCTGGCAACTCGGCACCTAAAAATCTACTGCCAATCATTAGCGGACTGGAGTTCCGCTGTGGCGACCCCTAACCAGGAAAAAGCTGAAAGACACAACAACATTAAAGCGTACAGATCTTCATTACAGCACCTGTCTGCTGCTGCTATTCCAACTTCCTACATGTGCACACGTGAGTGCACACACACACACACACACACACACACACACACACACACACACACACACACACACACGTATGTGCCCACATGTAACATATGAGGACCTGTTTCCTCCAAGGACTTTTCAATTCATTGATGACTGGATTTGATCCACTTAATAATGTTAAACAGGACACTCTGCTTTTGTAGTATAACTCTCAATTAGCTGATTTGTTAATGTTGTCTGTTAACATTACAAATGAATTAGTTGTTAAAATTCAGTAGTAAAAGCCCCTTCATTTCATAAGGATATCCATCACTCTAACAGAAGTGCTTTGGATCAGCTTGGTATCAGCATACTTGTTTTGGTGAACTGTCCCTGTTTAGGTAGCACTTTGAAGTTAAATCCATTTTAGAAAATGTACTTGTAGCATTGTTTCTCCTGTCTCCTTCTTCTGGATTTTCCAAGTGGAGAAAGAATACACAGAGTGATAAATAACATAATACATGTGCTAAAGTTAAATGTTAGAAATAACAGATAGAATTTTGTCGCTGTCCATTAATATTTTACTGTGTTAAATCTCATTTGTTAAGGCATTAATATTGTGAGTGGGTTTTTTTTGGAATTTATTTTTTATTGACTCATACCAGTTATGGGACATATCTTGAAGAGAAGAGGACACCTGCTATGACCAGTTAGTTTTAAAACTGTGACCATTCCAGAACTGACCCCCATCCAAGTATATTCCTGCTTCATTTTGGTTAACTCCATGCATTTGTTTCTTACATGCAAGACACTATTAATATCAACTTGACAGCTATAAACAAAGATCTCTTAGCTAATGAAATGGCACCAGTAATTCATAAAATGACTGAAATAAAATGTTGAAAATCTGGTTCCCATTTCATAAAAAAGAAAATGTGAAGCACCAGTGTTGATTTTTTTCAGTGTTATTTGTATGGATATTATAAATTGCATCAGACACTGGCAGTATACTTCATTTTCCCATAATGCATTCACAAATGGGAGCTCTGGTAGGTGATAGAATTATATGCATGTATGGAGCACCTATTGTATCATGTGCAGCCGCTGGTGTTGTTGTTGTCGTTATTTTCTTCACACTGCTTCATGGGTTATGTCAGTCCCAACACTTGTACAACAGTATGGACAGAAACAAGCTGTCCTGCAGCTGAAAAGAAAGACACGTGTTGCAGGGATAAAAAAGGAATGCAAAGAAAGAATATACATTTCTTATATAACTTTGCATTAGTGAACAAGATATTTGCTCTGCTTTATCCCCCGCCATGATTTGTACAGTCCATGATACAAAGAATTATGTTTATCTTAAAGCTACTGGTTTAAGACTCTCAAGTACTTTATTGCTAATAAATTGAAATAAAAGTCAATGATTAAGAAAACAAATAGCATGCAGTCTGCTGTGTTACAAAATGTTCATGTAGACTGATGTTATAAACCATTTTACTCATATTTCTTTCTATTCCTTTTCATATGATGTTTGACAATGACAACACTTTAAACACATGTTTCTTAGGGAGATTATTTGTGATTTATCCCTCTATATGCTTAGCAAGCACCCTTCGAAAGATTCAATTTCATACCTCTCAAATGTCTAGATTTTCAGAATGTCCAGATTTTTGTCTCATATTTTTGGTCTGTTCCTCATAAAAATGTGTGTTTTTTTCTGGCAAATCACTAAGGATTGACATCACTAAATAATGGCATACATATGAGTTTTAGACTTCATAACCTTCAAGAAATACATGTTAACACAAATCCTGTTATTCTGTCAACTTTTTAAGTTTGTAATTGCAGTATTTAAAATCTTTCCCTATTTCTGGGCTTCTATCCACCCATTATGTTAGGTTTTGTCTAGATTTCTTGTACTAAGAGGCTGAGAGGTATGTTCAGTTCATTTAATCTTAATAAAGTTAGGAAGTAACCATATACATTCCCAAAGTCCAAGTATTAATTTACTTTAGATGTGATCTTAGTTTAACAAATTCTATAAAATGATTTTGATGTCTGTCTTGCAGAGTCTCTCTCTCTCTGTCATGCATCACAGTTGACTCTTAGAATGACCGTGCAGACATCCACCTGTATCCATAGAGATTACAAGGCAAAGGGGGGAAACAGAAGTAGGTAGCCAGTTTTTTTCTGTGTCCCAAATGCACAGACTCACACCTGCAGATAAATGTTAGTCCATGATCTACATACTGCATATGTTTGGGATGTGGGAGAAAACTGGAGTGTCAAGAGAACATCCGCATGAATCCAGGGAGGGCGTTGAAAGGCACCCCAGCTAAAAACTAAACAGCAACACCACTTACCACTTCTGCCTTGCAGCATGGATAATTAGTTATCAAGAAATGGGATTTATCATTAAATATTCTTGAATAGATAGCCATACGTGTTTCTGGGAGGTTGACTACTTTTTGAATGCATTTTACATGTACAAAGTGACATAATTGCTGTTGTCAAGGCAGTGCTTTAAAAGCATTTAGTATAAGAAAGCGCTTCTTGCATTTTTGCACTGTTGTGTACAATGAAGCATCAGATTATAAAGCATCTGTAGACACAGGCATTGATTTCTGCTACAATTTGTAGCAGACAACGGGCAATTTGAGACATTATCACTGTTCTTGTCAGCTTTTGGTAAAACATTCATGCTTTCTGAAATGAGGATCAGTTTTGGCATTCAGTAGGTATACTCATTAGTTTTCATAATATTGTGACATAAAACTGAATGCATAACATTTTCCTAAGAAGGTCATATTCCAAAGGAAAGGTAAACGCAGCCTAGCAGTGCTGTTATGAAATGACCTTGAGAGCAGCGTACTCTGCAGAAAAGAACTGATACAGCATCCTTATCTATCTTGGATGTTTTATTCAATGAAATAAGCCATTAAATCACAGGAAAAAGCAAACTATTGCAGGAACTATTCTTAACATATACTGAAAGAGCATTCACTCAATATAAAATAGCTTTAAGAGTGATGAGAAATTACATCATCTGGAATAACTGATATACCAAGCAAAGATTCAGGCATACCATGTATTTTTTATTTGTTCCAGATCACATTTTCGGCATTGTTTGTTATGAGCATATGTTTATCCTTTCAATCTGTTTAGGGTATACTTGAAGTTTGAACTAACAAGCAATTGTATTGCAGACTTTCAGTTACTCCTAGACTAGGATGCTTATTTGCCCATATAATCACCTTGTACCTCATTTTTTCACTTTTGATTCATTATCTTTTGTTTTGTAATACATATTCCATATATATTGATTCTCAATGATACTGCAAATTGATGATGCAGGGAGTCATTAAGGTTGTGAATTGCCATTTCGTCATAGCTGTATTATTCTGGAAAATGTCATGAATCATTCTTTTCATCAGGCTGCATTACTGTTTTACAGTAATAAAGTGTCAAAGGAGGGTAAGGATGTTTCTGCTTATCCACACTGTTGTGCACTCTTGGAATTGTACAGATATGGGGGGCAAAGCACATAATGGCTTAGTCCCTTTAAAACATTTCATTTTTGTCAATTTGCTGGAGGGCATGCCTTTCTGATAATACTCTGGATCTTACAAATAGTGCACATTAAGGTGAGTGTGTGGGTGTGAATGTTTGTGTTAATGTATGTTTCTGCATGTATGTGCACATTTGTGTGAGTGTGTGTGTGTGTGTGTGTGTGTGTGTGTGTGTGTGTGTGTGTGTGTGTGTCTCATATGCATAACTTACTGCAGCTCAGTGTGTATTATAAACAAGCTATAATAATACATGACCTAGACTGCAAAATATATGGATATTGGGATTTACCTTTTAGCAGGTTATCCATGCCTTCTTTCCAGATTAGAATTCTGTCTCTATCCCTGCAGCTCACTAATTCAAGACCCCCCCTCTAACTTTTTCACTGACCCTTATATTCAAAATTCCTGCAATATTGTATCTGTTATTGGGATTCAGATACAAATATATTGTGGTACATTTGAATAGTATTAGACATGAGGCAATAAAGTCAATATTGACATGATAACTAACACCTTATCAGTTATATACAATAGCAGCCTAGCAATAATGAACAGACATACGGGATACATTCTGAGCTTTGCCTACAAAAAAGTGTGACTGGCATGCCTTTCAACTTCTTAAAACAAGAAACCTGGGCAAAGCCAAAAATAATGAGGGAGAGAAAACCAAAGTAAGGACACATTTAAAATACTGATCTTATAATGTGGGAAGTATAAAAGACATTGTGTTAACTTTTTTTTTTTTTTTTTTTTTTTTTTGGGAGAGAGAGATATGAAGTCTGAAATTCAAACATACATCATTATTTACAGAATGCAATCTTCAGTGTTTTGCCAGAAAACCACAAATCCTATGAGGTGCAGATGAAAAACATGAGGTAAAAATCTAGACATTCTGCAAAAATCTGGAGAGTTGAAAGACATGGTAACTGGCAATCTGTTTTATTTATTTGTGGTTCAAGTATTGTTAGATTTTAGAATGCGTTTCTATGTTGTTAAATTTTGTCACATTTTTCAATGTTTTTGTAGGGTGGCAAGCCCTCCTGCACCTTCCACATCCCCTGCTAATTATGTATACTATCTCCAAGGTCACCCAACAGTGGAGAAAGAGCATGCACCCTTCCTAGTATAACTTCCATCTTGTCAGTATTCTGTATGTTGATATTTTGCAGTTTTGCTCAGGTTTAGATGTTATGCATTTAGACTTTTGACTGTTGATTAAATGAGCGTTAGGTTAAGTAGGTAGGTAAGCAGGTAATCCATACATATATATAAATATAGATAGGTGAATATCTCTCTCTATCTCTCGCTCTATATATATATATATATATATATATATATATATATATATATATTCCAAAACAACAAAAGAGAATGCATTCATCACAAATTGTGCACATGAAAAAAAAATATAAAAACAAAAGGGAACACAGCACCAACTGTCAAACCGACATAAAGTTATTCAATGTGAATCCCAAGGTATAGATATAGACTATATATGCGTGTGCAGGTATGCATGCATGCATGTGTGTGTGTGTGTGTGTGTGTGTGTGTGTGTGTGTGTGTGTGTGTGTGTGTGTAACTTCTATTCATTGTGTAGCATGTAGAACATGTTCAGAGTATATTTGTGCTGTCTTATCATTGCAAAAGAAGGCAAGTTCCTGTATATTTGTCTAGTAAAAATGAACTTTTATCACAGAAAATATGCTACCACCAAAACTACCTTTATGCAGCACAGAGTGGGTGGGGTCAATGTTGGGCTACCTTTAACTGTGTGCGCGCGCGCGCGTGTGTGTGTGTGTGTGTGTGTGTGTGTGTGTGTGTGTGTGTGTGTGTGTGTGTGTGTGTGTGATAGATAGATAGATAGATAGATATACATAACACCACAAAGAGGGATACATAAACATAATGAATACATGTAAACTGAGCACAAAAATAGAACCAGAGCATTCACCTCTCTCTCTAAACCACAAATTTAGAGTTAGACAACATACCTAAGGTGCAAAGTATGGAAGAGATGTTCAGTGTTAAGCTGCCACCAAAGGAACAAGTAACAAGAGTACTAAAAACTCCCTTTTGTGATTTAATGAATATCATTGTAGAAGCACTCACCCAAGCATTAGAATTACAAACCGGGATTCAGTAAGTTCCGTGCAGGAATAGCTTATTCCTGCATGGAAATGACCGTTCAGGTGCAGCACGGCAGTGTGCCATGCATAGTAATGAAGGCGTGCTGCCTCTGCTCCTAAACGGACATGGACCATGGACAAGTGCAGGGGTGTGTGTCTGAGAGCAGAGCTCTCACAATACACACACCCCTGCACTCAAGAATTGCCTTTCGGCAATTACAATGAGTGAGAATGCTCATAAGGGGGTTGCATATCTCCCAACTGTACAGATCTTCACAGAATGTCCAGATTTTTCACTCATACATTTGGCCTGTACACCACTTGTCCTGGCAAATCACTGGAATGATCTCAGGATTGAAGTCGTTCAATAATGGCATACATTTGAGTTTCAGATACCAAATCCATCAGAAAACTTATATTAAAACAAATCCTGTTACTCTAGCAACTCACTTAAGTTTATAAGAGCAATATCTAAAATATGTCCCTAGTTGTACCTCATTTTGTCAAGCTTTGCCCAGATATTTTGCATGAAGAGGTTGAGAGGTATGGTGGGTTGCTAGGATGTCTGCCAAATGTGCAGATGCACGCAGAAATCCACAGCAATAAGTGTAAACTGTCCCTTTCTAGAGAAACTAACACTAGAAATGTTTTTTTATCATACTGATTAAATTTAACAGTAGGTGCACAGGTTTGCCCATTGCTTAGCTACGCATACTGTAGCTTAAATAGCACAAGAAGATAAATAGCAAGATATATTCAGTGGAAGCAGTACTACAATAGTGTAGTGGTCAGAGTGCTCGCTTTGCGAGCAGTCATTCCTGGTTCAATCCTCACTGTAATAAATTCCATTTTGCATGTGAAAGCAATTTATGAACATTTTTTTGCTGTATAACCTACTAAATAACATATATTTGTGAAGTGGAGTACTGCATTAAGTGCAGATGTGAGGTGTCATTGTAATAATGTGGTAAAATCCACAGATAAACACAAGTGCCCCATACAATATATGTACACATGAATCAGGGATACTAAACAAAGTTATAATGTGTAATGAATGATTAATCCATGCCATACAGCAAGGAGTGTAAAATATGTATAGAGTGTCCAAATCTACCACTTTCCCAAGACCCATGTTTCATTTCTTTCTAAATTAGTGTGGGAGTAAGTGGGAGTAAACACTTTTAAGCAGTAGTAAGTGGGTTTAATCTTGTTTGTGCAGGGGTAAGCAATGCACACACAGGTTAAGCAGTTTTGAAGCTAACTCTCTGTAAGTATATTTAACCGGAAATTAGCATTGTTTACCATCACACAAACCCATGCAAACCCGCTTACAACTGTTTAAAAGTGCCTTAATCACTCTGTATCCAACAACCCCTGTTCTGACAAGCAACAAAATAAATAAGCCTTGCAGGTCTTGAACCCAGGACCCTGTACACTATAGTCACAGTAGTTAACCATGAAGCCATCACAGCTGTACATAAACTGGAGGTATACCCAAACAGATCCTCACTATAGCAAAATCACAATTTACAGGTGAAAGGAATCTATAAACAGTTTTATGTTGTATAACCTACTACATAACATATATATGTGAACTGGAGTACTGTATTAAGTCCAGATGTGAGGTGTCATTGTAATAAAGTGGTGAAATCCCCCAATAGACACAAGTATCCAATACAGTGAACGTACACATGAATCACGGATACTAAACAAATATGTAACATGTAATGAATGATAAATCAATGCAAAAAAGCAAATAGTGTGCAAATTTTAAAATAGGCAATGCTAAGCATTGCACACCTCTGCTTACTAGGTGTAAGTAATGCGTAGCCCAGCTAAATTGATTTGCCCATTGGTATACCCCTTTAAGCAATGCCAACTTTAGGTAAGCAGATTTGCCCATAGCTTAGCATTTTCAAAACTGTCCGATAACAGCAACGTGCGGGAATTCAGCCCTATTTAAACCCCACAGGCAGGAATACATCTCATAACTGGTTGCAGCTTCCTCCTGTAGACACTATGGCTGGTGCCGGAGAAGGATTGTGCTTCCGAGCACAGCGCAGGGGCATCCATGAGTCCAAGGTCATGGCAGGACTCTTGATGAAAGACCATGAACGGAGACTGCTGCAGGGCCAGTACCAGTGTGTAAATATAAAGCGGAAGCCTGGGACCATCTTGCTCATGACCTCACCACTGCCACTGGCATCCCTCTAACTCTTGAGCAGGTCTGGCATCACCATGCTGACCTGAAATGGAGGAAGAGAGAGCTCATGGATCAAGAAGCTAGGCAGGGTGATGTCCCAGCAGTGTGTAAGTATCATTCTACTACCTGTTTAATAATTGCCAGCTCATGTATATTATGGATAGTTATGGCTAAATATTCCTCTTATGTCTTTGACAGCAGCAGCAGAGTGGGCTGCGAATCAGGAAGCCCATGCATGTAGGCTGCACAGGCTGTGTCGCGAGGTAGGTTAGTAATAATCTTGCATGTACTGTCATAAGAAATAAATCTAAAAGTAGTAGAAAGTTAATTACCGGTATAAAACTTGTATTGTGTATGGGATGTACTGAATAAACCAGATAATATGGCAGGAAGAGTCTCATATAGATTGCATGTAAATAAAAGGGTAACAGCCTGACAATAAAGGTCTAACTCCTGGACTGCTTGTGTTTACTCTGGTATCATATGGTAATGTAGTGTTGCATTCACTTAATAGTACTGTTGTATTACCCACACTGTGCTACATAAATAAAATGTGTAGGAATGTCTGTCTATGACTGTTGTAATCACAAGGTCATATTGTGCAACTGAGGGAGACTTAGACAGAAAACAGTGAAAAAATACACAGCATAATCCAATAACTGACATAAACTGTTGCATTTTTAGAACACACAGCCATGGTTCGAATCCTGGGAGTGGTAGTAAGCTGTATGCAGAATCTTATCCCTCAACTGTACAGATTTTGTCAGAAAGTTCAGATAATTGGCTTACATTTCCTGCCTGTTACACTGTCCCCCTGGCAAATCAGTGGGATGATCCCAGAAGTTTAGGCAACAAATAATGACATACAACTGATTGTCAGACATCATAGCCATCAGAAATATATCTATAAGAACAAACCTGTCACTCTAGCTGCTCACCAAAATGTTATGAGAGTAATATGCAATGTGTGCCCCATCTCTACCCCCATGTTGTGAAGCTATGACCAGAGTGCGTGCAGTAACAGAGTTAAATAATTATAGTTTTATTCAAGAGGATGTTTGTTTAACTTCTGAAATACATGCAGAGGGTCATGACATTCAAGAAGAAAATGTATTGAAAATTGTCAATTTAACAGACATTAACATTTCTGATGATGCTGAAAAAGTATTACTTAGAGGGGAAAAAGTTTGTTCCAGCTAGAATTCCATCCCTTGCAGACATGATTATAGATGTTAAGAAGTTTTGCCGTAAATTAAATTTAAAAGTATTTTTTCAAACAAGGCAGGATGTGATTTTCACCAATGAAGAAAATGTTACTGAATCTTCAGAAGATGATTTATTGAACTTAAATACTCATGAAAATGAAATCTTTCAATTATGCGTGGGATTTGGTGATGGGAACCAGGATGATCATGCTGAATCTAATGTTTCATCCGAACCATTTTTTACTGGATACGGATGTTTTGATATGCCTAAACTGACTTCTAATAGTAATTTAATACCCCCTAAAACAACTCAAGCTATCAATGTGTTTGAAAGTTTAGTATGTAAAAAGGTTGAAAATTGCTATGGTAATTTCATAAGGACATTCTGTTCTTATAATCTTAATAAAGAAGAATGGCAGGCACTCCAGGAGTTAAGGTCCAACTTGGATAGGATAGTATACAAAACAGCTGACAAAGGAGGTAGTTGGGTGTTAATGAGCAATGCTCAGTATGATGAAATGGTGTTACAAATACTGTCTGAAGAAGGATATTATGATAAGTTACAATACAATCCTTTACAAAGATTTTCAACAGAGTTAAGTGATATTTTAGAACGTGGGGAACGATTTGTTTTTTTGAAAAACAATGACGTTAAAAAATTGATTGTTAGTAAACCCAAATACCTGTTTATGTATGCCATTCCTAAGATCCATAAAGATTTATTTAAACCTCCAGGTCGACCCATTATTTCGGGAATAGGATCTTTTTTGGAGAATGTGAATATTTTTTTGGACTTTCATTTTAAGAAAGTTTTCACTGCAATACCTTCCCATGTTAAAAATACACAGGAAATATGTCAAGATTTGGTCCATTTTGAATGGAAAGAGAATTATTTTTGGGGAACAGTAGATGTCAATGCTTTATATTCTAACATTGATAAAAGAAGGGGCATGGAAGCAGTGGCTAAGAAATTGGGGGAATGACTGCATTCAGCATTTTTGCTGACCCTCCTTGAATTTTGTTTAACTCATAATTATTTTAAATGGGAGAATGAGTTTTCTTACAAAAGAGGGGAACAGCGATGGGGGTAGCCTTCGCCCCCCTATGCCATCATTTACATGGGGGATTTTGAAAGTCAGTTTATGGTGTTAAAAGATTATTTTGTAAAAAGTAGTTTACTACAAAAGATACATAGATGATTTGTTATTCATTTGTAAGGGTCATCAATCATGGAAGCTCTGAATAATAACCCACATGGACTGAAATTTACTTGGGGTACCGATAGATTAGGTATCTCATTTTTGGATATAATTTTTTTATGTAGATAGTGAAATGAGGGTGCAGCACAAGCCATATAGGAAACCCACAGCTGTCAACAATTTTCTGCATGCAACTAGCATGCACCCCCCACCTCATTGAGACACTGCGATATGAAGAATTTAAAAGGATTTTCATGAATACCTCTGAAGTTAGTTTAAAGGAAGTGTGTTTAAATGAAGTACACAATAGATTAAGAAAGAGAGGTTGTGATGATAGAACATTACAAAAGGCAAGGAACAAAATTATGGGTATAAGGGAGGATCATGCTAGGATGGGTAGAAATTGTAATGAAGTGGAAACCATGCATAGAAAAAAACGGAGAAGAAGAAAGATTATTTTTTGTTACTAGATATTCTGAGTTTTCTTCTATTTTGGAAAAGATTGTGAGGCAGGCATGGGAAATTGTCATTGAAGATAATTCCATTGGTTCTTTGTTTTCTAAACATATTGTGTTGTCTTATGGCATATACAATAATTTTAAAGAATTGCTGAATAGGAAAGGTTTAAAGCCAGCAAGCCAGGACATGATGGGTAGAACAGTAATTACCTATAGTTGTGGAAACTGTTCAGTATGTAATCAAGTAAATAATTTACATGATAGTAGGATTATTGGAAAATTGTATAGGACCAATGAATTCTATAAATGTAACAGCTGTGATGTGATCTATATTATAGAGTGTGACTGATCCCATTTCCTGGTATTTTGGTCAAACTACCAGGAAAGCTAAAGTCCGAATTTTAGAACACTTGGATAATGTGAGAAGGCAGAAGTTAGAAAGTCCTCTAGCCATGCATTTTGTGTCTAGGCATCAAGGGTCAGATAGTAGTTTATTTTTCAGTGTTATAGCACAACCAATTAACAATAAGGGAAACTTTAAAAAAACAATTAAACAGACTAGAGACCAGAATGATCATCAATTTCCACACTCTATATCCCAATGGAATGAATTTGGAAAATAATGTGAGTATTTAAAGTAAGGAGGGTAAAGCATAATAGGTATCAGATATTATATATAAAAATAGTGTTCCATAGTATTTTCTATGGCATTTTTGTATATGTTTAAAGTAACATAGAAAATTGATAATCATTAAATCATTGTAATTTATTTAAAAGTGTTTACACGATATGCTATAAGTTGTTTGGATGCTCATGTTGATGTGTTAATTGTATGCACTGGGATGTGAATTTTATACATATGTATATTTAAAACTGTAATTCAAATAAGAAGGAAATTCAAGGTCATTGCACCATATAATATAATGGAGCAGTCCATACAGTCAGATAGCAAGGAGATACAGTTTTGAAATATTCAATGAAATAACAGTTATTTATTTAATGTGTTTTTTTATTTAAAAAAAAGACATATTTAAAGGATGCATTTAGAAAATGTATACAAAAAATGTATTGATATTATGTATTCATATTTATTGTTCAAACATTTAGTGCTATCAGGTGCAAAAGGAAAGTGCAATAGTCCAAAAGTCTGTAAATGTTTATTTAAAATAGTGTTCATTTTAAGTACTGATTCAGTAGTACTATAATTGTTAATTGATCAACTAATTAATTGGAAGAGGATGTATATATAGGGACATAATTGTGTTGTAAAAATGTTCCAGCAGAAGGCAAGAAGCTGGGGTACCAGAACATGTTAATAAAATAATTCATTGTGTCCTGCAGTGGTGTTCCAGTTTGTGGATTATATGTGCTTATTTGAAGATATTACATTAGTTTGATGTGTATAGAAAAAAAAATGTTGTAATTACAAGATCAGATTGTAAAACCATGGGAGACTTATAGACAGAAATCAGAGAAGAGATACACAGCAATATCTAAATAGTACACTCAACTGTGATGCACACTGTGTTATTTTTTAGCAGACATAGCCATGGTTTGAATCCTGGGATTGGTAGTAAGCTGAATGCAGAATCATACCCCTCAGCTGTACAGATTTGTTCAGAATGTCCAGATAATTGGCCCATATCCGTTGCCTGTTACCCTGTCCCCCTGGCAAATCAGTGTGATGATTTCTGATATTTAGGCAGCATTTAATGACATATAACTGACTGTCAGACCTGTAAACATTCAGCAAGTGTATATGAAAACAAACCTGTCATTGTAGCAACTCACCAAAGGTTTATGAGGGCAATTGTCACAATATGTCCCAGTTTCACCTGCATGTTGTCAAGACTTGCCCAGAGTGTGTGCAATAAGAGATTGAGAGGTATGTGCATAACATCAATCTGGAATCTGCGAATACATGTAGAAACAGTCAGGTAGTGTAAGCAAACAGTACCTCCACAGGTATACCACATAAGAGGTGTATACTGCAGGTAAAACACAGTTCACGTATATAGTTGTCTACAAACATACCACTGTCTAAACTAAGGCCATAGGGTAGTGTAATAATGCCTGTAAGGTACAGAGTACAGCACTGACTAAGAAAGTATTGAGAACTACAGGGATATACAAGTTGTTAATTGACATCTTTCTCTCCCCCCCACCATATCTGCAACAATAATCTAAATACACAACTCAATGGGTATGTGTACAATTAAATCTACTGTTGGGACACTATGCTGTTGTATTTACATTTGGATTTATACCTTGAATTAAGGGACAAATGTTTTTATTAATGTTATTGTGTAAAATATTTTATTTTTACCCATAAGCTTTACGTTGGATTTGTTTGAACAGTCTTTGTTACTTTTTTTATAAAAAAAAGTTTTTAAAGCTCCTTAATGAAAATTTTAATTACTCAATGGAAAGCACAGTTTTCAATTAGGGATGGTATTTAAGCTGCTAGTTAACCATCAACCCACACCTGGTGAAGTTTTCAAAACGGAAACATATTTGTTTGGCGTTAATGCTTTGTATTTGTTTTCCTATTAAATTGGTTTGGAGTGGATTACAGTCGTCCATTGGGCTTTATTGATTCACCTTTACAGTCACTTTTTCCTTGGTGAGTGGTGTTTTTGGTGACTACGTGGACCTTTATTTGTTTATATCTAAGACAAGACCTGTGTGGTGGACAGACAAAACATAACAGCCAATCCTCTGGCCATCACGTGGATAGGCCCACAGTTGAGAGCTATGCAGACAGACTGCATTCCGTGATAAACTAGTATGTACACACAAACCCTGTAACACTAGTGGTATACAATGCATATAACAACACTACTCACACTGTCTGCAGGTCTGGAACCTTATACAAATATGTAGTTGGCCTGTGTCTGCAAGTCCTGTTGTAAGAGGTATTGCTACCTGCTGTCTGTAACACTGCTGCTCACAAACAGGAAGGATCTCCTCCATACAGGAAAGGTAAAGGGACCATGCCCACATGATCTAGTAATTTATAGTAGTGGGTTGCCATGACAGTGGTAATTGGAAGTACTACACAGCAGGCTGCATGAAGGTAGCAAGTGATGGACACTGATTGGTGCAGAGGCCATCACCTGATCATGTGCATCACCTACAAAATCCATACTGCAATCTATTCAAAGCAGCTCAATCCATGTAGTGGAGCGAGACAGAGAGAGAAAGAGAGAGAGACAGAGAGAGAGAGAGTGAGAGAGAAAAACAAACAAACATCCATCCAGTAAATATAAAGTTGTTCAACAACTGAACCTACAGACATCCCAAGTTAACCAAGGAGACACAGCAAACTGTATCCAGAAGAGACGACAATCACACAACAGGTATGTGAAGCATATATGTATGTAATTGAATGTAGTACTTGGTCTATAATAATGGGATAGATGATGTGGAATGATTTATACGTGTCATCAGGTGTTGTTGTAATGATGTCCTGCTGAACAATTGCTATGGACAATAGTGTCTGTCACTCTGGGCAGTGGGCCATACCTGTCAACTGTGCAGATCAGCACTGAATGACAAGATGCAAGCCATCATAGTGTGTGTTGTGTACTGTAAGACATGTATATTAATGCCGCCAATAGTTGGTGGTGGAAGTAATGCCACTATGATGGACAAGTGTTTCAGAGCCCAGCACTTGCAGGACAGTCATTTTAACATGTTATGTAATATGCACAAATGCCATAGGTGTGTAATAGGCTTACCTACAATCTGTCCCTATATATATATACCCCCCCCAATGTTAAGCTGTGTCCACATGTGACACCGGTGTGTGCTGTAGCAAGGCAGAACAGTGCAGCTGTGCAGGAAGGAGAGTTAGAGAGTGGGGACCTGATGTTTGAATGCACCCCATATATATATATATATATATATATATATATATATATATATATATATATATATATATATATCTATATATATATATATGTATGTCTACAGATATAAAGACACACACACACACATATATATATATATATATATATATATATATATATATATATAGCTCATAATATATATATATATATATATATATATATATATATATATATACATACACGTATGTCTACATATATACAAACACTCACACATAATTATATAAATACATGTCCTCTACTGTTGAATGACAATGCTGCATGATATGTGTGAGAAAACATCACACATATCAATACACACACACACATTATACATATATGTATATATATATATATATATATATATATATATACAGCAGTAAGTGGGTACAAAATGGACAATTATGTCAGATGCGAAGTTCATGTTAGGAACACATTGCCCTTGTGTCTGAAGGTGGGCTTGGTATTTTGGGGAAGGATAGTAGGTATATATGGGGAGGTAGGTTGGGTTGGAAGACAGACAAGACAGCATACAGGGGCGGTATATGACACATGTGGTGGGTAAGCATCTTGTATGGGGAGTGTCTGTAATGTGGAAGCCCATGAGCCCCCATATGGAAACAATGGGACCAATGTCCCCACCCATGAGCAGTTACAACATCATCTTCTTGGCCCTGATGGTGCCTGGGCTGGGAGCTGAGCAGGATGAGCATGCGGACCCTGTGATTGGTCACTGAGGGCTTCAAGGTGCTGTAGCACATCCCCCACATCTCTGTGGAGCTCCCTATGCACCAGACCCTGGACCTGACTTTGGGTGACAGGATCCTGCCTATGTGCATCCCGGGGAGGGGGGGTGAACACCATCCCCGGAGGTGGTTCCACCTGAAGGTAGTGCAGGACCAGTAGATGATGAGGTCCCAGGTTGGGTCCCAGATGTGATGTGGCCTGGTAACATGGCCAGATGAGGTGGGAGAGGTGGTTCTGCTGGCAACTGTTTTCCCAAACATGCATTTGTGTCACTGTTATAGAACATATGTGGGTAGTAATAGTCCACAGATTCTGGGATTATGTCTAACAGCATGCATAGATATCCCCATTATCACAAAATAACAGATGTGCAGCAGTCATATAGAAAACAGAACACATGCATATATGGAACCATAGTGGCTCTTAAAATGGCATGCAGGTGACATTGTTCGTGACAGGCCACCAATGATAGTGTTTCAACATGAAACATGACTCCAAACACATTGCACAAATTGTACAATACGATATATGTCCCAATGGTAGGTCTTCTGTAAGCATACCCATTGAGTTGTGTGATCAGATTGTGGTTGCAGATATGGTGGGGAGGAGACAGATGTGTATTAACAACTATGATATCCTTGCAGTATGAGGTCCTCAGATCTGTTTCCCTCTTTATGTCTTTCAGGCAAAATGTCCAGGGAGAGACTTTCAATTTACACAGCAGAGAAGAATGATGTCATCACCACATACCTGGTGCAGCAGTACCACACCTTGTTCGGGCATACAACCCATGATCTGTAGGAGAGGAGCACCCTGTGGAATGAGCTTGTCAACAGGGTAAATGATGTCAGTCTGCATAAGCACAGTTATGAGCAGGTCTGACATTGATGCACTGATCTACTTCGCCATGCCCATCAGTGTGCTGCTGTGTTTAAGGGGTCCAGCTTGCAACAGTGGGGGTCATGCCATCCAGCCCCCCATCACATGTTAAGAAGCTCCTCACCAGCCTCGGGGCACCTGCCCGCCCGCAAACACAAGATCCAGAGGAGAGCATAGTGGAGGTGGGTGCTACCCACACAATGGCTGAGGAGCATGCAGGTAAGGCCACAGGGCACATGAGTAGACCATTGTTGCATATCCATCTGCATCTGTAGAATTTACTCATGCATATGCGAGATGAAATATATATAGTCTGTTGCTGCATTGTAATAATAAACAGATGTGCATAATCTGTAGTATTGTGGGTTTGTACTGTTGATGTACTGTAAGGCTGCACTGACCCTGTACCAATGCCACAGGTGTGGCTAATGACTTCACATGTCTCACACAATTATATAGGTCCCTCTGGTATATGTCCAGGGCAGCCTGTAGCTGGTGAGTATGGTGTTTGTTCAGGTTTTCCAATACACCGGTCATGTTATGGCCATGGTATATTCCATGGACACATTTAAGATACCTACCCATAATGCATGCTGTACATGTTCATGTATTGTTGCTGTTAACTGCACTGCATCACTGGTCACAATGATGGCGTATCTGAAGGGTATGTAAGAGTCCTGCAATATAAGTAACAACCTGTCATTGCAAGATGTGTACGCAGGGATGAACATAATGGTGGGACAAATGGCCTACAGTAGGGACATGTCTGAAACATCACCCTTATACAGTGTTACAACAGTGTATATACCACTATTACAATGGCAACTGTTACAGATCTATACTACGGCACACACACAATATTTCTGGCTTTGTCAGTCATGTGCAGAATTTAGGTTAAAGGAAGGGCTAAGTAATGTTAAGTGTTATACTACTTTTACTGAATTTTTCTGGCCTTTTCCTAACAGATTAGTAATGACTAAGTTTTACATGACACCTGCACTAGGAATGTAATGAATGTCTGTTCAACAGGTTATGTGCAGGAACCTTAGTCTGAATATGCAGAACCTTGCAGTAATGCAATGCAAGTCATTATCACAGTTCTCATTAACAATAAGTGCAGTTACAGTATAACACTGAGTCATTATCACTTGTCAGTTAAAACTCTCAGCAGCTGCCACTGTTATTCACAATACTAAAAACCATTGCCACATTGATTTGTTTAGGACTTAGGCTATAGATTTTTTTTTCGCATTTTGGTAAATAATTTTGCTAGGGAGTATGTCATTGTGCTTTGTAATACCTCACTTTGAAGACAGTGTTAGTCCTTACACCATGGTAAAAGAACTGTGCCCATGGGCTGTACACATGTACAGATATCACAGTTTGTTTAGGACTTAGGCTATGAAAATTATGTTTTTTTTTCATATTTTGGTAAATAACTTTGCTAGGGAAGATGTTAACATGCTAAGAAAGGCCTCAATTTGAAGACAATATTAGTATGTACAACATGATAAAGGAACTGTGTCTGTATGTTGTATACATGTAGAGATATCACAGTTTGTTTAGTACTTAGGTTATGGAAATTATGATTTTTTTCATATTTTGGTAAATAACTTTGCTAGGGAGCATGTCAATGTACCAAGTAATAACTCATTTTGAAGACCATATTAGTCCTTACAACATGGTAAAAGAACTGTGTCTGTATGCTGTACATATGTACAAATATCACACTTTGTTTAGTCTTGCAGGATTACGAAAATTATACATTTGCCTTTGCAATGGAGCATAGTGATGACATACATGATGCATCATTTTGAAGCTGACATTGAGCCACACAACTTGTACACTGATATGTAGTCTCTGTCTGTTACAGGTGATGAGATAGTATGCTTTGTTTAATTATCAGTTATGAGAAATATAATATTAATCATATTTCTGAGTATCTCAGTAAAGGAGCATCACATAGCAATGGTTAAGGTATCATTGTAAAGCTGACATTCATACAAGCAAATTGATTGTAAATTGTATGGGACTACATGGTACATTCACCAAGATATTGTGATTTGTTTTACCAAAAAGGTAAAACAATATGCATAATATCAGCATTCCTTGGCAAATATTTAATAATGACTTAGATACATACTACCAACATTTATACTGTTGGAAAGGTCAGTGTCTGCTGAAAAACTTTTGCATTTACATTTTTAGTCTAGCTCTTATGATTAAAGAGTTATGAACATTTGTTTTCTGTATGGTATTACAAATGGATTATCTGAACAGGAGCTCAGACCCCACTGCTGTTTCTATGGTGGAAGTATGCAGGCATTTTCTGAGCTGCTCCAGAGTGAATGAGTTAAGATTAAGATACATGTGCTGCACAACCAACACCTCACCCCACCTCAGGCCCACCATCTCCATCTGTACCTTGCCAGTGCCAGTGTACACCTGTATGTTTACCATTCCTTAGCAGGGACTAGGCTGGTGCACATGGTGTTCAGAGTTTGGGACACTGCAAAATGACACACATGTGTAGGCCATAGTTGTCAAGCATCTGCAAAAAGGCTGAGGGTGGGGAGGGGGTGTTATCCTGAAGCACAACAGTGCACTGAAGCAGAGATCCAAAGATCACTAAGAATGGCTGTATTTGCACACAGTCAAGGTCATGAATTGTGGCAGACATAACCCTGACAACACAGCAATAGTGACAGCACTGTGTGACCTCCAAGGGGTGTGCACATGAGTTGACCTTGCAATCATGCAGAGTTGGGGGACATTTGCAGGGCAGAGTGACCAAATACTGGCAAATGCAGATGGCCCATGGTAGTATACCCCTTGCAGGAGTAGTGACTGCTGTAGTACACATAATAGTAGGTACAACAAAGCATCATGATAAGGGTGTGCATGCATATGCACCCACAAATTGTATGCATCTCAATCAGCATCTGCACAACTAACACATTTGTTTGATACTGCATTTGATTGCACAGGTCATATGTCACATATCAGGTTTGTGTAATGTTAACATTTGCAGTAATGTGGCCCCATGGCATATCAGGGAAGAGAGCGCCATATCAATAAGGGTGTGTACACTCGCCATAGCCATGGTAAGGTTTGAAAGCTGTTAGTGTAATTGTATTTTATTGGCCATACATGCACCACTGTTGATGAGATCTGTAAATCAGACATCAGGCATTCACAAATGACAACTTGCAAATATCATCCCAGGTATGTGTCGGACAAACACATAGAGGCTGTGAGCAGCAGAGCAAAGATAACTGATACACATATACACATTTAGCAATGGTGTGCACACCTGTGAGGTATGGTGCACAGTACATGCCAGGGTGCCGAACAGGTGCACAGCAATACTGTGTACATGGGTGCAGCGTGTTCCAGGGGAAGGGGCATCACCTACTAACACAACCCATGCATCACAGAGATGTATAATGTTGCTAGTAGGGATTGACTATAGCTGCACTGCATGCTGTTGAATCCCATATGTCATGCATGTTGACAGATGGGTAATGAGAAGTCTGTGTGTAATATCTTTGTGCAACCTCACCTGTAAGTATGTGTGTGTGTGGGGGGTTAATTTGTCTGTAAGTGCTATCTGGTGGAGTGGAGGGGGGTTGATGTATGTAGAATGCGTATGTGTATGTGTGTGTGTCCATGTATACACATGTGTGAGTGTAGGGTTGTTCATACCTCTCAACTTCCCTTAGAAATCATGCAGTACATGGACATGGACAGACACATTAGACACCAGGAATATTTTACTGACATGTAATCTCAGGACAGCTGATAGTATAATGAAGTCTGCAGTATGAAGTATGCATTGAGAGGGAAAACTAGACACCAGGGTTACTGTTTTAATTGCAATCAGCAAAAAGGTGAAAGAATATCCACATATGCAGCACTAAAGATGCATTGGGGAATTACTAGACAACACCAGAGAGTGTTTTCACATATTACTGTAGTCCACATAAAAAGTTAACAGAGCAACAGATCTTGCATCTACTGAACAATAGTTACATATGACACTCCTGTGTGTGACATTATTGCGTGACGGTAGTAGCCAATAACATATGGGGCCATGCTCAAGAGGTCTGGACAAAAACCAGGGTGAACACTGGATGACATCAAAGAGTCTCTGAAAAAATGACTCCAATCAAGTTAAAGAGTTAATGGAGTAACAGGTCATCTTTTGTGATCACTTTTCTGAGAAATTAGAAGAATGATACGTTAATGATTGGTATTATTGACTGTAATTATTCAAGACTGATGCAGGATGGGGAAATTAACGGACAAAACTGGGGACATTCTGTAAAGTCAGAGACAGGTAAGTAGTATGGGGGAATGTCAGGGTGTGTGTGTGTGTGTGTGTGTGTGTGTGTGTGTGTGTGTGTGTGTGTGTGTGTGTGTGCGTTTGTATGTGTGTGTACTGTTAAGCAATGATATACAAGTCTTAAAGTGCATTTCTTGTTTTCCCCTCAAAGGTGGCGAGGTGGGTCATGATCCCTCCTGCAGGCAATCTGGTGTTGGTGTGCATACAGACACTGAAAATGATGATGTGTGTTGAGGCACAGCCGGGATTTTCAGGGGCTGAAGCTGCGCCATCGTTTGACATCCCACTGTTATCACCCCATCTCTGCACACAGTCACAATGCCTATACATACCCCATCAGCAGTGGCCATAGCTGAGGGGCAGTTGGTGTTTGGTGGCATGGGACGGGACAGTGTGGTATCTATGGCACATGTGTCTGGACAATGTAGTCATAGCCAGATGTCCGGCAGGTTATCGTTAGAGGGCTGCTGGTCATCTTGCTCCTGGCAGAAGTGCCACATCTGGTACAACCAGACACATGTTTCAGGCTGTCATGGAGGCGCAGGCATATATGGAACGGTACAGCAGAGAGGCGCTGAGGCAGCAGATGGCTACTCATTCAGCTGTTACTGACAACATCCGTGATCTTGCAGATGCCCTCCATTACTTTTCAGTGGTCATGGATAGATGGTTGTGTGAGATGGTGGGAATTTTTAACCGAGGAATGTCTGTGCTTGAGCATATGGGGGGAGTGGTGTGACAGCCACATGGACATAGGCCAGCAACATTAACAGCTGGAGGTTGACGTGGACATACCGGAACACAGAGTCACTCCCGTAGTGGCAGTACCAGCCCCAGCAGTGCAGGAGGGTGCTGTCCACACCACAGCAGGCCACATGCACATGGCCCTGGCCAGTCCCAAGAGGGACCCAGATCCAGCAGACATATGTCATCATCAGGGGAGAGTACCATATCATGGGTTGTACCTGAAGGTGCCCATGGAACCCCTGGCAGGCACAGTTCTCGTGTCCGTGGCTGGAGACAGTGAACTGCACACCCTGCCAGATACGGTCTGCAGCTGTCTAACAAACCCCCGTATAGGGCAGCCACATGGCAGAACTGTGTGCTTGCATACACACACACAATACCAGCACAGCTACGGCAACCCCATACCTACACACACCACATCACCACAGCCAAATTAATAGTTAAACAGCCTCACTCACACACATGGTGTCAAATGTATGGCCCAGCCTAGGTCCCTGGCAAACCAACAACACACCCTGTGCATATGATGATACCTGTGCCACATCACTGTCATCCATAACATTGATGCAGGGACAGGCTAATATGGTTCTGATGCACAAGGTGATTGTACTATGGTGTGCCAGTGTAATGCTGTGTAACATGTTGTCAGCAGTAAAGTTTAATGCTTACATGTCAGGAAATGTAGCTGTCCAGCCATGATGCAATATAGCTGTTATTAACACTGAGTGATGGTGGTCTCCATAATTTATATTCCGTTTGTATTGCAGGTGTCCATGTGTCAGCAGGATGATAGTCTGCTGTTGTATCCTACAAGGGGTATGGCACTGTGGTGACACCTTGGCTGTACCATATCCTGGGTACAGATAAACAAATCACAGGTCTGTATAACAGTAACTGCATGTGCATCATGGCCGATAGGTCTGGGGGTGGTGTATACAGGTGAGTGCATGGTGGCTGATGTCAACAGCCCTTCTACAGTGGACAATGGTAAGTATACTGGGTGGTACACACCACATGTTTGTGTATAATACACACTGAGGCTTTGGTGTTGATGCAATACACACAGAATACTGTACACATGGATGTATGTACCTGTGCAAGGAACCCATTGTAGCCTATGTAATTCCACCAAGACAGAATAGGCACAACAACACATTGGGAAATAAGCAGTCCACTAGTTTAATGTTATTGACGATGGTACTAGCAGGGTATATGTCCCCTTCCCCAATGTAGTGCAATCCTCAGCTCGGTAAACATAGGTGTGCTGGTGTGGGTGGTATAGTCCTTCCCTTTGGAGGGTGAGAGGTGCTGTAGAACTGCAGATAGTGTGATAGACAACTACTTAACCGGTTATCATGACCTATACAGTATTACAGCCAGCTAAGCAGGGGATACACTCAATAATAACTGCAATGATGGTGGCTGTGTCCACAAGAGACACACCCAGCTATATATACCAACCCCAGTGTCGCTGTACACCTATACAGTGGGGAAGAGGGCATTTACACATCTACCACTAGTTGTGATGGAATGCAGTTCCACAGGATGATACCTGTGAAATGTTAGCATATGCCAGGCAGTTCTCGGACAGATGACCTCCTGGGACATGTATATTCTGCAAATGGAAGTAGATTCCTTCACATATACACACACTCTTACTTCGCAACACTGGGACTAGACCCCCTACCTAGGTATATAGTGCTGCTGTAATTGCACACACCACACAGCTTTTAGGATGAGGTGTGTTCCAGGTAACATGTACTGTGAAGAACATCCGCAGGCATATACAGTATGGTAATGGGGAATGTACTGGTTATTTATGGACAATACATAGTGTGACATATTGTCATATACACACATTGAGAAACACATAGCAGTCATACAGACATCCGAGAGACCTGGACTTATCAGTGCTAACTACCTTGTCAGTGTGTCCAACTTTTTACAGATAGGTTGCACACAGCACATGCATAACAGGGCTGGATAGTGTTATCAGTTACCTGCAAGGTAGATGGTGATAGTGGTCCCCATACAGTGGAACATGGGACATGTACTAGGGGTACCATGGTGTAAAGACAGTATACCCAGCACCTACACCCCACAGTGGATAATGTATGCACTGAAACCCATGATAACAATCTGACATACCCACCATCACACATTGACCAGGACTGCAATACAACCCCTTGTCTATCCCAAGAGTGCTACTACAGGGATATGCATCTAATGCACATGCCACAGGGATAGTAGGGCGATGCATTGGCATGGCTCTCCTACAGTCAGCAGCATCACTATCCCTAATACTGTGTGGCAATGTGTATGGTATTAGGAGAATGTGGCCTCAGAATGCTGTATCCTACAAATAAACACACATGCACACATACACACACTTGCCAGAACTCAGATGGTATCCCATGCCTATCAACCCATTTGTACAAAAGTGTTGTGCTGGTACTGCAAGCCCCAGGTAGCCCTTAGGGAGAAGAGTGTAACAAGGTACATGTAATGTCCAGTACAGCAGCAGCCACATCTAACTATGGCAATGGGGGGGTGTGGTGGGTGTGAAGGGCTTCAGGGTATTCTCAACTACAGGTCTACAAACACACAGACTCTGTTATTCTCAGTAATGCACATGTACACATTTGTCAGTACTGGGGTCCATCAGTGCAGGTGTTCATAAATGTGTACCAGGCTACTGTCCATGGAGAGATGGGAAGTGTAGGGGATGTGTGCACAGTGGCATCATGTCACCTGCCATGTGCCTACAGGACATCTATCAACAGATACCACAGGGGTGATCCTCAGGGTGAGAGTTACATGTAACAACCAATCATCTGGTTGCCTCTTACAGAAAGCCACTGAGGTGTTCCAGTTGACATGTATGCAACATGTATTACATAACATGGTCAGTGTCTGTCTTGGAGACCTGTACCCAAGCATGTTATGTTGACTGTGGTAGTGTAGTTGAGGTATCCATGGCATGTGGTGCTTACAGGGTATGGATTTCTAGCTGTGGCATCCATAACACAGCTGGGCAGACATGTCAGTGTCAGTCAAGCATAGATTGTCTGTAAGTAGCCAAGACGGATACCTGACATCTGCACATCTGTACAGAGGACAGACATCAGCTAGCCAACTGGCTGTGCATTAGGATGAATGTGTTGACAGATAGATTTATTTTATTTTATTTTTATTTTACATTTGTTAACCGGGCTAGTCTGGCTGGATGCATGTCCATTTTCAGCAGAGGCCCGAGGAGAAAAGCTCCATTAACATACTAGTAGCTAACAGTGAAAAACACTCAAAAAAAAAATTCAAACAATCAATAAATTCAACAATCAGACACAAATGCAAAAGCAAGCAGCAAATAAACCTAATGTAGAAAACAAGTAAGCAGATTAGGAACAGTTATTATGTAGAAAAAAATTTCAGAGGTGGTTGAACAAGAGTTAAACATTGGAGAGGCAGTCTTGCAATGACTTAATAGTTAGGGTGAGACTGTCACGGAATGAAGAGGATCGAGTAAAAAAAAAAAAAAAAAATTGTGACATATGGAGAGTCGGTAACAAATTCGTTAATTACAATTTAGAATAGTACAAGTTATGCCAGGGTAGTAGTATTAGGAAAGAGATTAGCATTGAAGTGATCATAATGTATGAAGTAAGGAAAAAATGACAAGATGTAGTGATACAGCAAGAACAAGGAAGAAATAGGAAGTGAAAAAGAAAAGAAGGAAGAATAAATAAGCAGGTAGGTCAGAAGAGGGATAAATCAGAAGAAAAGGATAATCATTAAGAGTGAAGAGGAGGGGACTGGAAAGAGGTGCATTCTATGTTGAGCTCAGTCAGGATTAGAGCATGGGCAAAGCCAGTGTGTTTGGAAATGGTGTCTTAATTGTTTTTTGAAAAGGTGAGATGAGCTTAGGGTGGTCAGTTCTACGGGAAGTTTATTCCAATATGATCCAACAGTATTAGCAAATAAGGAGTCACCTGCTTTATTGTGGGATTTAAGAGTAGTTACTAGAAGCTTGCTGGCTGAGCGAAGTGAGGTAAGGTTTTTATATGGGGTGATTAGGTTATTAAGTATGGGTGTATTGGAGGGGTAGTGTAGAATTTTAAAAGTGATGACTAATTGACGCTGGAGTATTAGGTTCTGAAGTTCTAGCCAGTGAAGTTTTTTTAGATTGAGACAATGATGAGTACGAAAAGGGATCCAGTGGCAAACCTGGCAATACTATGGTAGGCTGTGTTAAGTTTATAAAGGTTGGCTTTAGAAATGTTGATAAAGGATGGAGAGGCATACAATAGTGTGGAGATGAGGTGAGTTTGGGCAAGAGACACTCGGGTGGTAGCATTAAGAAAGGGCTTAATTCTGTAGAGGGCACCTATTTTCTTATTTACAGTCTTGATGGTTAGATCAATGTGGTTGTCAAAGCTTAGCTGATTGTCAATAGTAACGCCTAGTAGTTTGGTGGAATAGTCAGGTTTAATGATAGTGCCATTACAGGACACAATGGAAAATGAGATTGGGGTGGATTTAAGGGTAGGGGTGAAAAGTAGTAATTTGTTTTTTTTGGGATTGAGGAGGAGACAGATCTGTTGGAACCATTTTTCTGCTGTCGTAAAGACCTTTTGGGTGGAAGAGTGTAGTTCTTCAGGAGATGGAGCAGAGCAGATGAGAGTTGAATCATCAGCATACTGTATGCAAGTGGATGCCGGGAGAGAGGTGGGCAGGTTATTTATGAATATTGAGAAAAGGAGGGGACCTAAGATGGATCCTTGTGGGACTCTGATAGTAACTGGGAGCTGAGAGGATAGATGGTTGTCCCAGAGGACTGCTTGTTTTCTGTTTGTCAAGTAAGAGTCAAACTACTGTAGTGCTAGTGAATCAAGTGAGAGGGATTTTAAAGTATCTAGGAGAAGTTGATGGTTGACCATATCGAAGGCTTTAGAGAGGTCCAGGAATAGAGCAGAGGAGAAAAGGTTTTTATTGCGATTTTTGTTGATCACATCTGTGAAGGAGAGGAGGGCAGTAGAAGTACTGTGGTGGGGCCTAAAACCATGCTGAGAGTCTGCGAGTAAGTTATTTTGCAAGAGATGATGTAAGAGTTGATGGTGTATGCAGCGTTCCATAATTTTAGATAGTGGAGATAGAAGGGCTATAGGCCGGAAATTAGAAAGTTCGTTGGAGTTTCCTCCTTTGTGGAGTGGGATGATATGGGAGATTTTCCAACAGGATGGGATAGTGGATTCAGTTATGGTTCTGTTAATTAAGATGGAGACTGGGTAAGATAGTTCAGTTGCTGCTAGTTGAAGATACTCAGCTGGTAGATTGTCAGCAGAAGGGGTGCAAGGTTTAAGTTTAGAGAGTAACTTATGTATATAGGTTGTGGAGACTGTATTAAATATTAGAGTAGGGGTGCTGTTTTGAGGAGAGGAGGATTGTTTGAAGGGGAGGAGGGGGGGGTCATGGTGTTAGCTAGAATGGCGACAGTTTGAGAGAAAAAGTTGTTGAAGGTATTGGCTATTATATTAGGTTGGGTCTGAGCTAGGCTAGTTGGTGTGGGTGTTTTGGTGTTCCCTGGGTGGAGCAGTTTATTGATTCCTGACCAGAAATGTTTGGGGTTTTGGCTTTGTTGATACTGCAGGTAATAGTTCTTTTTATCTAGATAGGTGAGTTTTTTTTTTGTGTTTCTGAGGTGTTTGAAATTTTGATGGTCAATTGGGCTTTTAGTGGATCTCCATTTATTCCATAATTTGTTTCTAGCTCGCATTGTTTGTTTGGTTTTTGTGGAAAGCCATGGGGCTGCTTTGGAGCTTAGTCTAATCAATCGAGAAGGGGCATGATGCTGGAGAATTTGTAGGAAGGTATTGTTGAAATGGGTAACTGCTTCATCAAGTGGGAGGTGTTTTAGAGTTGACCAGTTATATTCTTTAAGTTCATTACGAAAGGATGATAGGTTAAAATTTGTTTTGTTGTGTACAGTACGATAGGTAGCCTGCTTGGGATTGTTGTATTTTTGTTTAGTGATATAGGTAAGGAGATGGTCGCTGATATTGTCAGGGAGTATTCCAGTTTTATAAGAGAGGGGATTGCTGTTGATCAGTATCCAGTCCAGGATGGCTTGTTTCTGCGTTGATTTGTGTATTCTAGTAGGGGAGTTTATGGTTTGTTGAAAGGAAAAGAGATTAAGGTGAATGGAAGGTTTGGGAGAGATGCAGGAATTCCAATCAATATTAAAGTCTCCTAAGATTATGGTTTCCTGAGGAAAGCTACAGGAGACCCAGCTAAGGATATTTTCTAATGTATTGACGTTATTGCCTGGAGGGATGTAGGAGCATCTAATATATATGGCTTTGTTTTTATTAATTTGTAGTTTGGAACAGAGTATTTCAGCATTGGCTGGGGAGGGGGTAGGAGTCAATTAAGGCTAGCTGCAGTTGGGATTTGTATAATAAGGCCACTCCACGCTTTTGTTAAGTCGATCTTGCCTTAAGGTGCTATAGCCTGGGGGAGTGATTTCAATGTCTTTGGTACCTGGTTTAAGCCAAGTTTCAGTGAGACAGAGAATATCAAAGGCATAGAAGTCAATTAAAGCATGGAGTTGTGTGATTTTATTGTTGATGCTGCGAATATTTAAGTGAGCTATTGAGAGGAGTCAGTGGAGAAAGGTGAACCAAAACTGTTAGCAGTTTGGTTAGTAGGGTATGGCTGAGATGATTGTTGGGGCCAGGGTTGGGGTGGATGTCTCCATGTATCAGTAAAATTGTTTGTGGGACTTGAAATAACTTTGTATTTTTGCAGGGTATTAGATGAAACCGTCTAGTGGTTAGGAATCTGTTATGGTGTAATTTGTGGTAGAGAGGGAAGGTAGGGACAGGATGATAGGATATTAATATGTGTTTGTTTAGCTAGAGGAAGTGTAGAGGTTGTATGTTTGGCTAAATTAGGAAATTGGGTAAGCATTAGATATTCGTAGGAAGTAAGAGTATAGTAAAGAAGAAGGATGTTAAGAAGTGGTAGAGAATAAAGCATGTTAAGGCTTAAAGGCATGTTATTAGTGAGATGAGGTTAGTAAGTGTAGGAGTGGGTGGTTTGGGATGGTTGAGAGTGGGGTGTGGCAGATAGATAGGACTGTGGAGAGTGGGTGTGGTGGTAAGAACTGGAGAATAGAATTAATAGGTGGTAATGGGGCAGGAAATGAGGTAGGATGTTGGCTGACAGATGTCTGATGTCCGACATGTAGGCCATTACTACATGACAGCAGCCCTCACTGACATGTGCTATACACACAGTAGTCTACAGTTAATTTTCACATGTCAGATCAATATCCAGTAGGAAATATCTAATGAGACACAGCTCACACACCAGGAACATGACAGTGAGGACTCTGAGTGCATCTTTGCATGCAGGGGTGTTTGGTTAAAGTACAACAATCTGCAATCGACTCTTACTTGGGAAAGCACTGTCAACAGTAGTAACATAAGGATACACTACATGCCATTGTGACTGCATGTAACCTGGGATACTACCCATGTATGTAACACATTCAAATGGAAAGGAGTGTTGTACAAGCCATATATACTCAAGTGTCCCAGACAGTAGACTCACACCCCTTGCTACAGTAATGACAGCACATAGATGCATGTTATGTACATGGCATTAAATACACTTATTAAAGATGTCATTCCCTGCTATTTTATCAGACGGGAATGTGATCACTTTTTACCAGGCCTGAGCGATGCCTAGCAGGTTTTAGCATTGCTGCAATATAAATGGTAAGCACATTTGCACACTGGTAAGCGAAGCCTACACAGTGTAAGCGCCTGTACGTTTAACCATAAGTTATCAATGCTTACCATTGCACAAACCCGTGCAAACCCACTTAAAGCTGCTCAAAACTGCCTTAACCACTCTGTAACCAACAGCCCTTATTCTGCCCAGCAACAAAATAAACAGCCCTTGCAGGTCTTGAACCCAGGACTCTGTACACTATAGTCACAGCAGTTAACCAGTAAGCCATCACAGCTGTGAAGACAGTTGTTCTTCTAATATATCTGTCAGTACACATACTGAATAGTATTGAACAACTGCTATGACGTCTACAATAGCGTCACACTTGTTAGTGATATTAGTGTTGAATCACATATATTGTTATGTCTAAATATACACAGAGATAAATATGGTGTGATACATCTGGGAAGGTATATACAACAGACATGTTTACACATAACAAGGATATGGATATATATATATATATATATATATATATATATATATATATATATATATATACATATGTAGATGCAGATATATGTCTATATGTATATACACACATATATATTCTTATATTCATATATATGTATTTATATACATCTGTGTGTGTATATATATATATATATATATATATATATATATATATATATATATATATATATATATATATGTACATATCTGTCTCTTACGGCAATGGGATGTCATGTAAGTATTGCAGGTATAAATGTAGACTGTTGCTACTGTAACAGGGGTTGTCATAACAGAAATATTATGTGTGGGAAGTTACATCTGATATTGACATGTACGCCATCAGTTACTGACACACATCCTAAGATCATCACAGTACAGTACCACAGATATCACAGTAATGGGCCTGTGGAATACAGCAGAGATATGACCAATAAATGAGGACAGTCTGACACACTCTGATCAGTCCAGAGGTATACACAGAACCTCTTAGTGCAAGATGTGTGGACCAAGCCTGACAAAGTGGATGTTAACAGTCATGTAAATGGGTATATCACGTAAATACTGAAATAGATATGCTCACACAGTTTATGCATTCACACACTCCTGTCTGTACTGACAATAATAACCAGAGGGGATCTATATTAGAACACCAAACTTTCAAAATTTCGAGTGTTCTAATATCGACCCATTTTCAGCGAACGCTGAAAATATCAAAGAAACAGAAAACCAAATTTTTTCCTAGGGAAAGAATTCGGTTGTCCATTTCTGATGCTTTGGTAATTTCAGCACTGTGGTGGAAAGTTACGGGTCGGGTTCAGGTAAGTGTATGATTGTGTGGACGTGAGGGTTAGGGCGGGTTAGGTGAGTTAGGGCTAGGGCGCTGATCAGGTAAGTGTGCGATTGTGTGGACGTGAGGGTTGGGGTGGGGTAGGTGAGTTAGGGTTAGGGCACGGGTGAGGTGACTGTGCGATAGTGACAGACCTTAGGGTTAGGGTTTGGGTTAAGGTAAGTGGATAGTTAGTGGTGTATGTATAGTTTAGTGTAGGCTTAGGTGTAAGAGTTTAGGTGTACATGTGTGGATTGCTGTTTGTTTGGCTTGCTTGTCTTGTGTGTACGTGTTTTGGAACAGCAAATGTTTTCCCTAGGAAAAAATTCACTGTTCTGTATGTTCGATGTTTTAAATTTTCAATTAATAGGGTTCGATATTAGAACACTCGAAATTTTGAAAGTTTGGTGTTCTAATATAGACCCACCAGAGGAGCAGAGGTCACAAGCCCACCTACAACCCACTAGTTAGTGACATACATCTGTACAGTGGGTCTATATCATATAAGCGAATCGCACAAATTGTGAACGCTCATAATATCGAATGTACCGGACCTCAAAGTTTCAATTATGGGGGGCTGCAACCCCCACACCCACCGCTAAATATATATTCCAACTCTGAGATCGTGATCTCAGAAAAATCACTTTGAGGTCCAGTACGTTCGATATTATGAAATGTAATTCACTCATATGATATAGACCCCTGTACAGCATCCCACTGCTTTGTCAGAAATACACAACAATTATGGTGGCCCGGCAGCAGTACATCTGACAAATATCTGGACATAACATCACACTGGGTAAGTACACTGAGCTGCTAGGCATGTCACAAAGCACTGTGTAAACTACAGGCAGTCTTCCACAACACTGCCCTACATTTCTTATGGGGGAATGCACATGTACCTGCAAATATAGCAGGCTCTACAGGCATGTAACAGCATGGACTAACAGACTTCTGTGTGAAAGTGCATACCCACAAACAATCTGAACACAGCCACTTATGGTAAGCGTGCTTAATATTACTGTATATGGACTGTCTGCTCAACACCATCCCCATATGTGCCACTCACACACTAACCCTACATATACTGGGCCAATACGCAGTGTATTCCGATGCCTGACTGTGGTATGGGAAATGTGTGGGTTTGGCCCTACAAACATGTACACCGATAGGGTACCATACACTGGAGCAGCATGCAACATCAGATAGAACAGGACCAAGAAAAATGACATCTACCACAGTCTATACACAGGCCAAGGTACATATTCGCAATACACAATCTGTCAAAAATCACCATAAGTACACATACCTCACTACTGTACACACTACAACAGAATGTCCAGGTTTTGTCCTCAAATATCAGCCCTACTATACACAACATGTCTAGCAGTCTAATATCTCACTGGCTTGTTATCAGGTATGATGTCAATAAATGATAGTGTACTGAACATATGCACCTCTAACTGCATAACATATGTACAAAGGTTGACGTAGTTGTGGCTGGAGGCACAAACACAGGGCCAATATTGACATGTTGCTGTGATAAACTAACACATTTACTGGTGTAACAGGATTTGTTGTGACATATGTCTTCTGAGGGATATGAAGACAATAACTCTCATGGCTGTCACCATGTACTGACTGCAATCCTCAGACTATGCTACTGCATTTCTAAAGATAAGTCATCTGTGAGTAACACAACAGAGGTAAGACTCCAAACATAGGCCAGTCTGCTGATAGCCCTACAGGTCCACTTAACACTGTCATGACAGGTATTAAATCATGTAGACCAGCCATATCCACACAAACCCTGTTAAACCAACATTACTTCAAATGTAGAAGAGCAAGACTTTCACTCTGTACTCATGTCTGGAACATCCTCCTCCTGTTTGTTGGCCTGTCACCACAGTGTATGTTGTAAGAGGTATATCCCACTACCCTCTGCGATGCTGTTTGCCAAACACTGACATGAAGTCCTGCTCACAGTGAATGAAAAGGGCCAACACCCATATGATGTTCCTAGTTATAGGAGTGTGTTTCCATGCAATTGGCTATGGGAATGTTACCACTACTGTTCCACATGCAATCAGCTAGCAGGGGACTGCAGTTCATGAGAATTTAGACAATATTTCTGAATTTAAAACTAGGAACATGGTGAAAGAGAAGATCAACAGTGAACCATTAGCAATGAGCATAAAACTTTAAGCATTTAATATCAAATTTAAAAGCAAAAACTTAGCACACAGTTAACTCTGTCCGGCATAATCAAACAAACAAAAGAACGATAAGCGCTTTCATCTTGGATACACTCAAGACTTCATCATATAACACAAAACAAGTTTTCTGGAGTTAAAAAGCCGCAAAAAGTGGGTCATGAGATCAATAGCCAACTGCATTGGCTCCAGGCATGGAGATGCAGGTAAAAAAAGATGAAAAGTTTATTGGGAACTTATTTTCCATGCTGATGGTTGGCCAGGAATAAATGAAAATGTTTCTATTTCTAGTCTTTTAAAACTAAAATCTTTGCTAAAATGATTGATGAATGGGAAATTAACCTTAATGAAAAACTGGTGACTGGTTTATGATGTCCTGGACTAATGAGGGCAGTGTGATTCTGATTACATCGATCCATACATATTTAATCTGCTGCCTTGTGCAAGATTCTCTAGTGAACTAGAATACGTTATTATCTCAGATATAAATGCTTTAGTAACCATAAGATCACCATAAGAAGGCAAAAGTAAACAAAAGGGAAGAATTCCAGTCTTTGTGAAAATACTGTCCCCAGGATTCAGCAAGCTCTGCACGGCATGCAGGAATAGTGCAGGAGCTGCTGGAGGCAATATGGACACCGGGAAATCCAGGAATAAGCTCCCGGGACATACATGAGCATTCCTGCTCTATTCCTGCATGGACACAGCTCCTGTATGCTAATTACCCCATTTGTAGGTAAAAACCATGCAAATGAGGTGAATTAGCAACCCAGGAAGCTGGCAGCCGTCCATGCAGGAGTAGTGTAACCTGCTGAAATGTACTCGGTTAGTAACTGAGTACATTTCTGCAAACTCCAAAATGGAGCCATGACAGCTTGAAATAAAGAGTGTATATAATGTGGAATGTATGCCAATGGCCAAATATAATGCCATTGGCATGGAAAACAGTTTCAAAATAACAAAAAATAACTTTTATTTTTTTTGGGCCAATTTTGGCCGTTTAAGTGTAGGGCAGCTGCTTGCAAACGGCATCGGCCCGAAAATAAAACTAAAACCTTGAAAAAAGCTTTTACTGCAAAATCACAATTTTGCCATTATAATTAATGGCAGGCAGAAAACAACAAGGCTGGAGAATAGTGGTTGATAAGGTGGAAGGCTCAGTGTCAGACTTATAACTAGGCATTAGCAGGCAATTCTATGCAAATGAGGGGAATGATACTGAATCACAGATTTTCCCTCATGGGTAGCCTGCACCCAACTGTGTAGGTGCAGGTAAACCATGGTGCAAGCCTAAGAGTTAGCTGACATCACAGAGGGGTGTGTTAGGCATAATGTAAGCTTATTGGAGCTCTATGGCTCAGGATTCCCCTTAGCTTAGCAGAGCTAAGGAATGGGGTGTGTCTGATGCTGCCAAGCACACTTTACATTTCCTAAATGGGTGTGGGCCGCTCATCGGGTTTTAAACAAAAAAAAATAATTTAAACCAGAAAATAGCAGCTCTGTTCACATCTGAGCACTGGGTTTGTGCGGCGAGCCTCAGGGCTTAAACAGGAAGGCAATGGGAAGGGAAAACAGCAGTAGGAAGGTAATCAAGGAAAACTAGCATAGCTGGCAGGTGAAATGTATCAGAATCAGCCAATTACACAGGCAGCAGCCCAGCCCAGCACACTACTATAAACTATGCAAACACATTTCACTCTGGTTTTTCCCACAAACTCTACACCACCGGTGTACACAAACGGGGAAATATTACCTACCAAAAGCAACAAAATGATAGGGGCTGCATGTTCTCTCATAACTCAACATGTGGAAGAGGCTGAGGGTGGTGAGGATGAGAATGCTGACAACAAACCCACAGTGAGGAGAAGGGGAAGAGTATACAGACCCAGGGTAACTTACCAGGGGCTACATGAGCTGGAGATAGTGGAGCGCTATAGGGTGGACAGGGACCTCCTACAGCAAACTGTTGAGCTGTGCCGGCCACGCCTTACACACAGAACCAACAGAGGGGAACCCATCCCAGTGGATACCAAGGTATGCGTAGGCTTAAGAATACTCACCACAGGTACCTCCCGAAGGCCAACTGGGGACATCATGGGGATCTCACAGGCATCAGCATCCAGGGTACTCCCACCAGCTCCTGGATGATATGTCAGCACATGCCAGTGAACACATATATTTCCTCAACACCTGTGAGGTGTTGACCAGCAATATACATCTCTTCCACCAAATAGCAGAATACCCAGAGGTAGTGGGTGCTATAGACTGCACGCACATACACATCAAAGCACCACCCAGCGAGCGGGTAGAGACTACATAAACTGCAAGGGCTTCCACTCCATCAACTGCCAGGTAATGTGCAATGCCCAGGGCATTATAATGAATGTGTGTGCTGGCAGCCCTGGAAGCTATCACTACTCCCACATCTGGCATATTACACAGCTAAACCAGAGATTTGCCAATGGGGACATCCCATATGGCCCCCTAGTGGGGGATGCCAGTTACGCACTTGAGCCGTGTCTGATGACACCCATCATAAATGCACACACACGAACAAGAACTCCACAATGAGGCACACACACAGACCAGAATAATAACAGAGAGTGTGTTTGGGCTGCTCAAGTTATGGTTCTGGTGCCTGGACATGTCTGGTGGAGCCTTACAGTACTCAACAGCTACATGTACCCAAATTGTCATTGTATGTGCCATGCTACACAATATGATCCTGCGGAAACAGCTGCAGCAGGAACAGCATGGGGCTGGACCACACAGCCCCCCACCATTGACAAGACCTGCACAGGCACAGAGTGACTCGGAGGAGGAACAATCTGAGCCTGCCCTTGTAGGTAGAAGGAGGTGTGCCCAGTATGCCTAGGCCTTGGCAAAGAGGCAACGCATAGCATATACACTGACACAGTAGGAACCCAGGTAATGACACCTCACTCCGACTCACACATACAGTAAAAGGGATGCCAAATATGACACTACCTGTGCTTAACCATGTATAGGGAGTGTACTATGTGCATCCAACATAGTCAGCCCTCCAGCACCATCCTCAATACTGGCACAGCCACAAGTTAAGTCACACTCACAATCAATTGCTGAATGTAGTAGTATGTTCTGCTACCTGTATCTTTGGTATGGATGTGAGCATGTTTGGGAATCGGGTGGCTGAATGGGATGCCAGCAGATAGTTGACACCTATATAAGCAGCATAAAATCTTTAACAAATACTGGTGTCAACATAGTAGGCAGTACTAGACAAGGTGACAAAACCCACTGCAGGACATGTTGTGGGCCAAATGTGTGTCCTCAGGACACACACATGCATGTCAGTGAGACTCACATACCCAACAACAGTCTCAGCCAGCAAGACAGGTGTAGACAAACACAAAGAAACGCTGTGATAAAGCCTCTGATTGATGGCTATGGAAAACAGTCCCCCTCCAGACCTACACAGGCAGACTACAACAGGTCAGGCAGTGGGATGTTAGTTCTGAAGGGTAAGAAGTCTGAAACTGAAATGTACGTATGGCCAATCAATTTTTGTCATTTTTCTGGACTGCTACTTCTTTCTACAACAGGGGGGCCATCAATGCCAATGTATGTTATCTCATGAACTCCAAAATAACAACATAACACAATCCACAGAACACAAATACAAGCCATATTGACAAATCCCAGTAGCATAGCCACCATGTCCTACTTCATGAACTGTGGACCAACCCCCTAAATACTGCTGGGATGAAGTGATAACTATAGGGATACTTATCAGATAACTTTTGCATAATGTTCGGAAGAGGATAGAATAACAGGGGGGGGGTAGAAGCATGGACACCATGGAGTGTGTGAAGTCTGATACTCAGATGTGTACACATACTATCCCTGCCTGTCAACACAGGAATGGGTGACTACAAACCTGCTTGTAAAGCACAATGTGAAGGGGTAATGACCAGAAATATGAGCCCTGCCTCTGGGTAACCTGTTTGAATCTGTACAGCTGTGAGGTATGGCCACAGCAGGAAATAGCCATACTGTCACACTGATGGATGTATAAGCATGGGATCCTCAGCCACCACAGTACCAAGGTGCTGAACCATTTACACAGACCCATCAGCAAGTGTCTGCAGCTCCCCCTCCAGAAAGGCATGGTTGTGCAAGAATATGTAGGTTGCAGACCACAATACTGGACACCACTTCATCCATCTTGTGTTCCCCAGTAAATTACTGCAAGCAAATATGTATACCTGTCAGTAGTTGATGACATAAAACATCACAGTGTAAAACAGTACATATATCTGAATATCTCTGCTAACACCAAAACCATATAGCAGAAGCAGCACATACAAAATTAGTTACAGTATCCCACTATCCTTTCCCCATTGTGACCCCATATTGTCAACTGATCTAAAGATATCCTGCAGAAACAGGTTGCTAGCTGTGGGTGTAGAATACAAAAGCCTGCACTGGAGTACAACCTACCTGGAATTGCTTCACACATTCAGTACAGAAGGTCATACTGGGCATGCTTCCACACTTAAGAAATGAAGCCCATGTCTGGCAATAACTGTGGACTATACATATCTGACAGTCACAGATGTTTGTGCACACACTCCACATTGCAAACCAGGCATTCTTTGCACACACATTGTATAGGAATACACACATACATCCAAAGACAACACACTATAATAGGCCAAACTTATACATACATAGATGTGTGGAAGAGAGTGACAGACAGTGACAAAGAGCTTCCCATCATGAGGCCTGTCCCACCCAGCACACATCCAATTGGCTAAAACCACATGATGTGCAAATGTCAATCACTGTAGACATTTACTTCTGGTATCCCACAGTACTATAGTGTCTGTGTTGCTTGTGATAACTGTGTAACCTGACTGTACAAGTCATTATTCATCTATCAGTTGTATTCACATTCCTGTTAAATGTAAACCTGTTTGTGACTGAGTGTTGTGTGTGTGCTTCCAGATGAATGGTTTATGTCCCATTCACACACACTGCACTTCCCATTGCCCTACTTTGGCAAGCCTGCTGATGTCATTCACCTTGAAATACACCTTTGGGGAAGTAGTAACCCTATAAGCTCTGTGCCGCATGCTATAACTGTGTAATGCTGTAGTGTGATGTACTAGTTAGGTAGGAGTTCTAATCTCAGACATGGCAACTGTGAAACTCTGTGTGTGTGTTTGCTTGTCTGTGGAGAGTTTAATGCTTTTGAGGCCATTCATAGTCACTACACTTTCCATTGTACTACTTTGGCAAGAATGCTGATGTAATTCACCTTGAAATACACCTTTGGAGAAGGAGTAGCCCTGTAAGCTCTGTGGTGCATGCTATATCTGCATAATGCTGTAGTGTGATGTTCTAATTAGGTAGGAGTTTTAATCTCAGACATGGCAACTGTGAAACTGTGCGTGTGTGTGTGTTTGTCTGTCTGTGGAGTGTTCAATGCTTTTGAGGTCATTCATAGTCACTACACTTCCATTTCCCTACTTTGGCAAGCCTGCTGATGTCATTCACCTTGAAATATACCTTTGGGGAAAGATTAGCCCTGTAAGCTCCGTGGTGCATGCTATAAATGTGTAATGCTGTAGTGTGATATACTAGTTAGGTAGGAGTTCTAATCCCAGACATGGCAACTGTGAAACTCTGTGTGTTTGTTTGTCTGTGTAGGGATCGATGCTTTTGAGGCCATTCACAGTCACTACACTTTCCATTGCCCTACTTTGGAAAGCCTGCTGATGTCATTCACCTTAAAATACACCTTTGTGGAAAGAGTAACCCTATAATCTCTGTGGTGTATGCTATAACGGCATAATGCTGCACTGTAATGTACTAGTTAGGTAGGAGCTTTAATCCTAGACATGACAAATGTGAAACTCTGTGTGTGTGTGTGTGTGTGTGTGTGTTTGTCTGTGTAGGGATCAATGCTTTTGAGGCCATTCACAGTCACTACACTTTTCATTGCCCTACTTTGGCAAGCCTGCTGATGTCATTCACCTTGAAATAAACCTTTGGGGAAGGAGTAGCCCTATAAGCTCCATGGTGCATGCGATAAATGCAGTACACTGTAGTAACAATACATAGCTAGGTAGGGGTTCAAATCTCAGCACTGTCAATTGTGTGTGTGTTTGTCATCAGTATCCTGTGTGAAGGTAGCTATGATTGTGTAATAACAGGACTATTGTGGGGTGGATTTTGCAAATTTCTTATATGGAGGACCTATTATATGTCACAATGTCCACCTTACAAGGACAGCAGATGTCAAACAGCAGAGAGGCTAGTGTAGACAATCCATACCCCTATATGTGACATTATGGATTGGGGAACAATATAGACAACCCTTGTATTACCCAGAGAACACTCTCTACCCATGTGTCATACAGAAACACACTTGGCTAGGCAACAACCACTATGTTGGTAGCTCTCTGCATATTGCCCACAGATAGTAACCCTGGTGTGATCGCAATGAATTACAGAGGACATGGCACGCTGTTCCATCCCTACAATAGGCAAATAATTGCTTACAGTGGTCCTTTGCTATGTTCCACACAGGATACCTGCAACAACTGTAGAGTCAACAAATGTAACCCTCAAAGCAAATACCATGCCTTATACACATACCCTGTATGGGCAGATGCCACTAACACCAGTGAATACCTGTATCATGCTGTCAATGTAGGTGCAGGATCAACCTGAGTTCCATTGCCAGTTCTCACCACATGAGGTCAGGAATGCCAAATCAGATGATAATATGTCCACACAACATGCCCAGACACCCCAGGTACACTTCCACATGTTACATGCATGTGGGACATGTGCACATCCCAGACACCATCCATGTTATGGAATATAGAAAACATACTTGGCAAGCATTGCACAGCACTGGCCACCCACAATAATAACCCAGATGAGTGGTTGGTGAATACAATACCCACCTGTGTGGGCCATTCCAATGTCTACACCCCTGAGCCACACTATAGACCACTGTCATGTGCCCTGATGCCAAGGTATACCCTTTGCCTAGCCTTGTACAGCTTTCTGGCACAGTCAACCACTACACATCTGTGACGCAATGAACCCATGCATGTCAGTACTGGCAAACCTGTGTCTGTGTGTGTGTGTGTGTGTGTGTGTGTGTGTGTGTGTGTGTGTGTGTGTGTGTGTGTGTGTGTGTGTGTGTGTGTGTGTGTATGTGGAGATTAATGGTTTGGAAGCCATTCACACTCACTACACCTCCCATTGCCCTACTAAAGCAGCCTTCTGATGTCAGTCACCTTGACATATCCTTTGCCCATATATCAGCCTGATAACCTCTGTGGTGCATGTGATACCTGCGTAATACTGTAGTGTAGCAAACTAGTTAGTTAGGAATTCTAATCCTGACCCTGCCAACTGTGATAATATGTGTGAGTTCTTGAGAGAGTGTGGCTATGTCATCCTTGATACCTGCTTTTGTGGACAGGCACATGTACTACACCTACCTTATCCCTCCTTTATCAATGTTGCTGATGTCCCTCACCCTCAAATATACCTTTGGACAGCACTCTAACATGTAAGCTCTGTGGTGCATGCAATAAATACATAAAAATGTAATAGCAATACATAGTCAGGCAGGGGTTTGAAACCCCATACTGGTAAGTGTGTGACACAAACTTGCGAAGCTCTTACTCCCCTACTCACTTCCTTTCTTACTTTGTCTCTGTCTGTCTCTCTTACTCCCTCTCTGTTGGATATGGGAAAGTACACCTGATTTGCTTAGGCAGCAGCTTGTGTTTTGTAAGTGATGCTCATGATCAGCCGATGGCCTGTGCACTTATCATTCTTTTGACTGATTATGCCAGACAGAGTTAACCATGTGCTAAGTTTTTGCTTTTAAATTTGATATTAAATGCTTAAAGTTGTATGCTCTTTGCTAATGGTTCACTATTGATCCTCTCTTTAGCCATGTTTCTAGTTTTAAATTCAAAAATATTGTCTAAATTCCCACCCTTTTCGGAATGGTGAACATTGTCAATAATGAAGACTATAAACTTCTTAAAATTCATATAGACAATGCTGTGTCTATATAAGGCATCTGTTAATCTATTTTTCTTAATATCATAAAAGCTTTCCCTTATCCTTTCTTTCAACTTCATGTTAGTCTTACCAATGTAAAACACCGGACAGGAAGTGCATGTGGCCAAATACACTACCCCTGTAGTGTCACACTTTCTTCTACTAGAACACACCAAATAGCTCGCAAAATTGTCCACCATAACATATAGCCACCATTTAAAAAACAACAGAATTTACATCTTCCACAGGACTTCATACAGTTAAATTTTCCTACTCATTTCAAATCTCTAGTGTCCCTCTCCACAATTCTTTTCATAGGTTCATAGGTGATTACTAGGCTAATGGCACAAGAAACTTTACAAGCTTACCAAGTATTACCCAGGATATGACAATATTGTATCTTAATTTCCCAGATATGGCATGGGGTAGTATCAGGGTAGTGGGTCTTTGGGTCAGTCATTTTACAGACTACCTCTGTCCATAAGGGACATGGGTAGTACCCTAGGATTGAAGTTATGGTTCTCCATCCATTTATCCAAATTATTTTTGAAGAGAGTGAAGGACAGCCTTTATTTTTTGAATATAGGAAGTTTATTCCATAGATGAGGTAGTCTTTCAGATATGAATCTGTCTCTCCAGCAAGTTCTGTTAGAGTCACAATCAGGTCCATGGAACACATAGTTCTTGTATAATTTTTCTTGCGAATATGTAACATTTTCATTAGGTCAGGCATAAGCCACCTCTCAATAAATGATATGAGAATGAGTAAAGGGACAGGTCCTTTAGTTGGTCTGTATAAGACATGTGCCTTATGCTTTGTATTATTTTATTTAAAATCCTCTGGAGCCACTCCATTTGGTATAAGTGCATGGTTAGGTACATGCAGAAGGGAGCATTGTACTCAATTATGGGCTTGATGAGGGCAGAGTACAATGGCACTATGACTTCCTTTGATCTTTATGCCATGCCTTTACTTATAAGTTGAGCCACACAGAAGGATTTACTCACTACCATAGGTAACTGTAGGTCAAAATTTAGCTTATTATCTATCTCTGTTCCTAGGTCCCTCACCACTGGGTCTACTCGTAGGTATGTGCTATCAGTACTAACATTTGCAGGGATATCTGATTTACTGAAGGGTGTGATTACACATTTTTTAGCATTTAGTCTCAGACCATGGTTTTGGCACCAGTCATTTGTCATTTTAGGCCTATTTTTAGGATGTCAACATTGTTTGGGGTTCAATGATTGTTCCCAACTTACACTAGATGGTGAACTTGGTGAGACAGAGGCCCCCAACATTGGCCTTCACATCAGAGAAGTATATACCAAACAGGAGAGGTTCCAACACTGAGCCCTATAGGACTCCACTAGTAACAGGTTTCTTATCAGAAGTGATTCACCTATCTGAGCAACATGTGCCCTGTCAGTGAGTCAGATTGTTATCCATCTGATGATGTAGGGATTTATGCCTAACTCAGTAAGTTTATCTATGAACCCTAGGTGAGGGATTTTTTGAAAGCTTTCATCAGGTCTGCATAAGTGGTGTGTACTGTTTTACCCTCATCCATGGCCCTGGTGACTTTCTTGGAGAACTTCACCAGACTAAGGAAGCAAGACCTCCATTTGACAAAGCCAAATTGTGTCTGGTCCAGTGTTTAGAGATTTCCTGTGTTGTTATTGATCAGGTCCACAATAATTCTATCCATGTCCTTGAAGATAAGACTTGTCAAGCTTGTGAGTCTGTAGTTCTCTGAGTCTGTTGATGGGCCCCCTCCCACTGTGCAGAGGAATGACTGTTGCAATCCTCCATTCCTATAGGGCAAAATCTGTCTGGAGGCTGTGGATAAAGAGGATTTCCAGTGGCCCTGATAGATTCTGTTTTAAGCTATTTAAGAAGCATCCTGGAATGTTGTCATGATGCATGAAGACTGTGTTTTTGGCTTTATTGAGCACAGTAAGGACCTGTTCCCTCATAATGACCAGTGGGAGAATGGTTGTGGGTAATTCTTTGGATGTGGTAGGAGGTGATGGGGGGGTTTGAACTGAACTTGTCAGCCAGTGGTATTGCTACAGTTTCAGGCTTGGTGTAAGTGCTGCTGTTCATGATTACAGTTTCAGGCTTGGTGTAAGTGCTGCTGTTCATGATTAGCTCAGGCACATTGCTGATCATTTTGCCTGCGGTTATGAACAAAATTAAAAAAGCTTTATGGCTATCTTTCACCTAGGAAGCTATCTTTGCATCACACCATGCTTTGGCAAATTTGATCAGCTCTCTAATTTGTTTATTTAGAGTGTCTTTTTGCACTGTTTTGTCTGTTCCTTCTCGGCATTGGAGAAGAATAGCCTATTTATGCTAGGGATTCCCCAGGGTGGTATATTTATGCCAGCAATCATAGGTTTAACTCAGACAGGTATGGCCTCCTCTATGCAGCTATGAATGTGGTAGTACAGTGCTTTTGTACATGGCTCAGAATAGGCCTTAGTGTCATCTGGGCTTGGAGGGGCTTGGATGTTTAATAAGCTGTCCCCTAGTTTGAGGTAATTGGCCTAAGCAAAGTTCTTAACAGGTTTGGAGTTTGATGCGGGTTCTAGGTCAGTTTTAATACTAAAGGATATCATTTTATGGTCAGATCTTACCATGGAGGAGGTAATGCATCTCTCCAGGTTCATGAGTACTAGGTCTAGGATATTTGCACCTCTAGTTGCTTTAGGGTGTTTGAGTTGACAAACTCCAAAAACTACTGAGCAAGTGATTTGTGGGTCATGTAAGTCTCCCAGTTTATGGAGGAGTAGTTGAAGTCACACATAAGTATGGAATGTTAAGAGATTTCAGTAGGGTTAGGTTGGAGGTATGGTTTTCCAGGCTCATGTTAGTGGATCTGTAGCTATCAAGGATATGATAGCGGGTCACACCTATGGTAAGTTGGGCATGGAGCAGTTCAAGGGAGCCATGTTGATGGACCAAACAATCAGTGTACTTGTCCTCTATAAACACTGAGACATCTCCTCCCTTTGTTTTATTCTGAGCTGAGGGGATGGAAATGTATGAAAGGCATTGTAGCTTTTGATAGCCAGGCTGTTTTCCATGGTTCTGAATCATGTTTCAGTGACTGCACATATGTCTGCATTCTCCAGGGTGAGGATTGCTTCCATGTAGTGCAGTTTTTTATTTAAACTCCTAGCATTGAGCTGTAGTGCTTTTAGGTAGCTGTGTGTTATATCTGTTGTGTTGGAGGGTTTAACAACTTGGTACATCCTAAAAAAAGGCACTATGGATATTGATAAAGTTTTTCCCAGAATCAGGAAGCCAAGTGGTAAAAGTGCAAACAATCTCTGGCAAAGAATCCTGGTTTGTCCATCCTGTTTCCCCAGGATGACAGATATCATATCTCCTTATTGTGACAGAAGAAACTAAGCCAATTGCTAAAGTCAATCATTTTTTGCTGGCCCTGTTGCATTATCATTGGTGAAGGTAGGATGCTACTCAAGACTGGAGTCATACCCACCTGGGACACATATTCAGAGTGCCCCTTCATGTCTATCTTCATATAGTCCACTGAGGTACATCTTAGGTCATTTACACCCACATGGACTATAACAGTGTCATGCTGGTACTTGTGGTTTAAAGACTTGAGTACATAAATGATCTGGCAGATCCTGGTTTTAGACAGACAGCTCAGTGTGATCTTCTCCTTGCTTAGCCTGGCAAGGGGGACATCAGTATGTCTTACAACGGAATAACCAATAACTAGAAAGTTTGGTTGTGTGATGTGTTGCCTTATGCGATTGGATGCTAGGCTACTATGATTGTCAGAGTTATGTGTCATGTGAAGTGCTGTCTTTTTTGAGTGTGTGTAGGGCCACTGAGAGATGCTTTTAGGAAGTCTTTGAGGTTTTGGTAGATTACATGTGAGTGCCTCTGCATTTGTGGGTCTATGTGTTTGTTCTTTAGTGTTGGTACTGAGTGTTTTAGGTGTAACACTGACAACCTGGTTAGGATTTTTCATGTGTGTGAGAGCTTTGCCTACATATCTCACACACTATGTTTGTCTGTTCTAAAATTAAATTGTTGCCAGTGAACATAAGGCAATTATTACATTGCCTCAGGATGCCCACATCCACTAAGCCAGAAACAGAGATAGCAGGGAAGTGCCTATCCACTATATCAGATCTTTTGTAAATGGGAAGGAGTAGGGGAGGGTCACTTAAAGGACTAAGTGAGAGTGTTTAGTGATATACTATAGTCTGACCTGCAGTGGTGCTGCTAATTGCACAAATTGCCACCTCTTTCAGCAGCTATGAACAGAGGGAGACCATGGAAAGCATTTCCTATAGACAATTTTAAACTGGAGTGGTTTTCTTATATACAAGGCACTGGTTACCACGTTTACACATTGCAAAAATGTGGGGCTTTTATACCAGCTGTATGAAAGACATTTACACAGTTAAGTCCTCAGACCAATCAGATAAACACACAATAAGCCTTCCAAAAGCATTTCCTGACTCAGATGGGTTGAATCAGCCCTCTGCTTCCACCAGAGTGCAAAAAACCTCCTAATGTAAAATGAACTGGTTTTGAGCTCAAGTGCAGCAACAAATGCTTTGCAACAAAAGGCAAAACACCTGCAGTGTCAGGAATCCTTGGAAATAAGTTGACAAACTTCTACAAACACAGAAACACTTTGCAAAACATAGAAATATTTTGGCAAACTCAGAACAGCTTTTCCAGTTTCAGAGGAAGTTAGGAAATATCAGAATAATGGCCTCTTGCTAAAAAGTGTCCTAGGGCAGGCACCCAACTTTTCCCTCTATTCAACCATAAATAAAGTAGTCAATCTACACTCAGTGTCACTAATTTATTTAGTTACGTCTCTATGATATGGCAAAATCAAGGCTGTTGCCTTATCCCTGCCCATATGTTGTACATAATGGCCAAAATTAGCAGTTGATGGTCCCACGCCACCCAAGGAATGCAGAAAGAGAAGAAATCTTCCCTTTGACCCTCAAAAACCTTGTGTTTAATTTTATTGAGTAATTCTTCAAGATAGCCCATCTACCCAAACATAAAAATTAAATGGTCCATTTCATTGGCAAAATTACTGCCCTCACTAATTATTCTCGACAACTGGACAATTTGACCTTTCACAATGTCCTTTCTCTGCTGCAATGTATGACAGCTCTCAAAATGTAGGTAAGAATTAGAAAATGTCTCTTTTCAACATATTATTGAGATATAGATACCTGCTAAAGTGTTCTTACTCAAGACAATGTCCAAATAATGAATATTAAGGGAATCAACATGATATGTAAATTTCAAAACAGTGGTCGATTCCTTCAAATGTGATTTGAAATCCAACCACTGTTCCATGGAACCTTTCCATGATATTAAAATGTGACCCAAGAATCTAAAGTAAGCATGACTTAAAGGATGGTAAATAGAGTGAAATACATATTCATCCTCCCAGCAAGCCAAAAAAGTATTAGTATGTAAAGGAGTGCAAACCACCCCATGGCAACTCCAGATACCTGGTAGAAATATTCCCCCTCAAATTAAATATAGTTCATTCAAAACTATCTCTAAGAATGGAGAAAGCAATAAGTATAGCAGTGAAGCAACCAAGCAGCAGTCGAACCATAAAACACTTTTTATTGTAACAAAATGGGAAGCACTTTTGCTAATAGCTTCTTCAGATCAGTCTGAAGAAGCTATTAGTGAAAGCGCTTACCAGTTTGTTACACTGCTATACTTATTGCTTTCTTCCTTGGACTTATTTAGTTTAGCTGCATTTATCCTGAAGGGTGCCATTGTTGATATCTCTAAGAATGTTTCAATAACTTTTGTCTCATCGATTGAAACACTATCAAAGGACATCGACTATTCTGAAAAACTTTTCATGCTCTGTTCATGTGGAACCACTGTGAAAAGATTCACAACATTGATGGTAATAAAGATAACATTGTCATGAAATAAGGTAATAAATAACATTTCTAATAACTGCCAAAAGTCTCTAAGTATGTTAGAGCTATTTCTCAGTAAATATTTATCTTTTCTATCGATAAATATGGCCAAGGTCAATTATAGAAGCCCTGCCAGATACAGTAAATGTAAAAGGTTGATTAATACTACACTTGTGCATCTGTGGAATTACAAAGATTAATGGAATTATAGGCTTAACAACTTTAACAAAATCAAGTAAATCTGTGTCCATAATACCTAGGTACACCGAATCCATCAATAAAAGATCAATTTTACCATAAGCAATATTAATTTCACACCTAGAAACTCTTCAATATGTAGATTAATTGGATAAAAGATCTAACATTTTAATAGAATAGTCAAAACTATCCATTAAAACCACTCCCCCTACCTTATCGGACTTTATCGCTCAAAGATTCCTATTGTTCTTCAGCTGATTTAAAAATTCCCTTTTTGTGGCATGTAAGCTTGACAACCATCCAACACCTGTTTGAGTGCATGTTTCTACATTGTTCCTTACACACTGTTTCTAATGCAGTCACCAAGGGGTTAAGGGAGGCAAAAAAAAAACACTTTTTTTTCTTTACTTTAAGATCACAAGATCACAGTGTTTAGATATTTTTTTTTCAGAAAAAAAAACTTATCTTTAAACTCCTGGCAAACAATTTTAACTGTATTAAAATCTCAGCAATGTCCATTTTGAACTCAGGAGCAAAAGTAAAACTTTTCTTGAGCAATAACAAAGAATAATCTTAAAAATTAAAAAGAGACAAATCAAGTACTTTAAAACTATTCACTTCTGAAAGTCCATCATTACTACTGCAAGTAACAGGGGTTGGTGAACTGATCACCACCATTTTTCCCTTTTCCCATGTATTTGTCTTTGCCCCAGTTCATAGTCCACTGGTAATTGTCCAGTTTACTGTAAGAGTATGTCATAGTCAGGCAGGGGGCCAGGGACTGTGATTTTGCAAGCCTGTCCAACTGCCCCAGCTGGGGCTTGCCTAAAACAGGTGGTGGATACCCACTTTCCTCATTACATTCAAATCTTCTGCCTCCATAATTGGAATCAACATGATTGGAATGGTCCATAATTAACATTCCCCTCCCTCCATGGGGTCTGGAGTAAGCACAGTGTTCATTGTACTCTCTTTTATCCCTGTCCAATTTCCTAAATTTATGATCCTAGTTCTGCCACACAGAATTGTCTATTTTGTCAAAAATAAAGGAGTTAAACAAGTCATTTGTAATGGAGTCATTTAATGCCTTAATATCTCGGTCCAGCACTGTCATCTTTCTCTTGTTATAATATCAGGATTCACAGCAATAGGGCAACACACAGAAGTACCACAGAAGTCACAGGAAAATAAAGTTGAATTTAAGTTGAATTTAATGAAGCGCTTTTCGTCTGTGGTGTACACAGACTTCCTCAGACAAAAAGTATTACAAACTGCATTTAACTGAACAGCAGCTTAAATATCCAGCAGTATTAAGTCAAAGGTTCAATTAACCAATCAGGCACACCTTGAACCATGAATAAAAATTTAAAGTTAAAACGCAAGCTCACAGGACTTGAGTTCAATCACTCACATTATATTAAAATTAAAATTAAACTCGACAATCATAAAATCAGCCAGTTGTTAGCCTATCATCTAAATAGACACTAGCCACTACCTGATGTAAACAAGTACAAAACACAAAACAGTTAGAGTGTGTTACAAACTCATAAAGGCAAAAGACTATCTAACCAGGTTCTTAAGTTTAAGAAGGCTGCTAATAGAGCAGCCTTCATTGAGACCTGGTAGAGCATAGGCATTTAATCTAATTTGCCATCGCAATTCAGGCGCCTCTAATAATAGGTGTACAGGGGCTCCTCTAATAGTGTCATGCATTTGTTCTATAACCATAAACTTAAAATGGTGGTCTTTATGCTGGATGATATGTTTAGCAAGAGCATTTTCATCTTTCGCTTTGTTAATTGCATATTGATGTTCGTAGATCCGATCTTTAAATCTATTCGGTTTTACCTACATAAAAACCTGTGCATTTTTGGCATAATGCCACATAGACCACCATTTTAGAGTTACAAGTGCATCTGCATCTAATGTCGTATCTAATATTATCAATGTCAAATCGGTTTGATTCAAGAATGTGACAACATCGATTGCAGTTTTGACATTTGAACATCCCAGGAGTACGGGTACTCTGCCGCTCAGGTTGTTCCAACAACATTTTCATATTTTACCCCTTCTATATGTAACCTCAGGTTTAACTCCCAGTTTGTTCAAAATTGCAAGGTTGGAACGGAACAAGTTCCAGTTCTTAGTAATGATGTCCATAATAGACCTACTACTTGGACAATATGTAAGAATTAATCTAGTGTTATTATTATGTATAGGAGTAGTTCCACCTATACATTCTAACCTAGACTCGCCAACCCGGAAGAACTGATGTTCAGTATAGGTTTGTAAAACCCACTGGATCTTTTGTTAATCACCTCATTGACTAAGTTGTCTAATAAGTTAAGCGGATAGCCTCTATGAAGGAACATATTCTTAAGTAAGTCACATTCCTAAGAAAGTCATCGTCCAGGCTCACCATCCGGGCTGCTCGTACGAGCTGACCCTTAGCCACAGACCTTTTTTGGTAGCTAGGATGGCAGCTACTAAAATGAAGAAAAGAATTAGAGTAGGTAGGCTTTCTATATATGCTGGCCACATATTTATTCAAGATGTCATTTTTCGCCAACCATACGTCTAAATAGGCTATTGCCTCAGTGTTGAAGGAAGAGGTAAAACTAAAAGTCAGTGGAGTTATTAAGTAAATTTAATAATAACAGGCTATCAGCTTCTTCACCCTCTAATAAAATAAAGATGTCATCCAGGTAACGGGTGTAGTACTTGATCTTAGACACTACTACCGACTCATTGTTTAATATGTTCTCCTTTCCCAGTATGACATCACTATGTTGGCCAAGCTGGCTCCGCAAGGGACCCCATAGCCACCCCAGTTTTTGTAGATAGAAATTCTCTCCTAATAAAAATAGTTGTTATAAAGGATCAAGTCCAACAGTTCAATCACAAGGGATATTTCATGGGGGCACCCTTACTCTTAAGGAAGAAGGCCACCCAGTCCAAAGCTATCTGCAAAGGTATACAAGTGTATAAATCCTTGACATCTATTGTCAGGAAATTGTACTCTCTACTGAATGGAATGTTGTTTAACTTATCAAGAAAAGACCAAGAGTCTTTACAGATTTGCTCTTCATCCTCAAGGTACTTCTGCAGGATAGTATCAACCAGCTTGGCACAAGGATATGTAGGAGAGCCGCGCCCATCAACGAGTGGGCGCATAGGTGGATTAACAAGGTCCTTGTGGATCTTGGGTATACCAAAGATACAAGGGTACCTGGGAAATAATGTGGTAAGGTATTTGTGTTGACCTTGGTTAAGTCTACCCTCAAAAAACATTTCGTCCAAGGAGCTCTTAATTTTATGATATGCTTGGTTTACCTCAGACCTTGAACTAATCATATACGCATCATTAGATAATAGATGTCAAGGATTTATACACTTGTATACCTTTGCAGATAGCTTTGGACTGGGTGGCCTTCTTCCTTAAGAGTAAGGGTGCCCCGCCCCATGAAATATCCCTTGTGATTGAACTGTTGGACTTGATCCTTTATAACAACTATTTTTTATTAGGAGAGAATTTCTATCTACAAAAAACTGGGGTGGCTATGGGGTCCCCTTGGGGAGCCAGCTTGGCCAACATAGTGATGTCATACTGGGAAAGGGAGAACATATTAAACAATGAGTCGGTAGTAGTGTCTAAGATCAAGTACTACACCCGTTACCTGGATGACATCTTTATTTTATTAGAGGGTGAAGAAGCTGATAGCCTGTTATTATTAAATTTACTTAATAACTCCACTGACTTTTAGTTTTTACCTCTTCCTTCAACACTGAGGCAATAGCCTATTTAGACGATGGTTGGCTAAAAATGACATCTTGAATAAATATGTGGCCAGCATATATAGAAAGCCTACCTACTCTAATTCTTTTCTTCATTTTAGTAGCTGCCATCCTAGCTACCAAAAAGGTCTGTGGCTAAGGGTCAGCTCGCAAAAGCAGCCCGGATGGTGAGCCTGGACGATGACTTTCTTAGGGAATGTGACTTACTTAAGAATATGTTCCTTCATAGAGGCTATCCGCTTAACTTATTAGACAACTTAGTCAATGAGGTGATTAACAAAAGATCCAGTGGGTTTTACAAACCTATACTGAACATCAGTTCTTCCGGTTGGCGAAGTCTAGGTTAGAATGTATAGGTGGAACTACTCCTATACATAATAATAACACTAGATTAATTCTTACATATTGTCCAAGTAGTAGGTCTATTATGGACATCATTACTAAGAACTGGAACTTGTTCCGTTCCAACCTTGCAATTTTGAACAAACTGGGAGTTAAACCTGAGGTTACATATAGAAGGGGTAAAATATGAAAATGTTGTTGGAACAACCTGAGCGGCAGAGTACCCGACTCTGGGATGTTCAAATGTCAAAACTGCAATCAATGTCGTCACATTCTTGAATCAAACCGATTTGACATTGATAATATTAGATACGACATTAGATGCAGATGCACTTGTAACTCTAAAATGGTGGTCTATGTGGCATTATGCCAAAATGCACAGGTTTTTATGTAGGTAAAACCGAGTAGATTTAAAGATCGGATCTACGAACATCAATATGCAATTAACAAAGCGAAAGATGAAAATGCTCTTGCTAAACATATCATCCAGCATAAAGACCACCATTTTAAGTTTATGGTTATAGAACAAATGCATGACACTATTAGAGGAGCCCCTGTACACCTATTATTAGAGGCGCCTGAATTGCGATGGCAAATTAGATTAAATGCCTATGCTCTACTAGGTCTCAATGAAGGCTGCTCTATTAGCAGCCTTCTTAAACTTAAGAACCTGGTTAGATAGTCTTTTGCCTTTATGAGTTTGTAACACACTCTAACTGTTTTGTGTTTTGTACTTGTTTACATCAGGTAGTGGCTAGTGTCTATTTAGATGATAGGCTAACAACTGGCTGATTTTATGATTGTCGAGTTTAATTTTAATTTTAATATAATGTGAGTGATTGAACTCAAGTCCTGTGAGCTATGCTTTAACTTTAAATTTTTATTCATGGTTCAAGGTGTGCCTGATTGGTTAATTGAACCTTTGACTTAATACTGCTGGATATTTAAGCTGCTGTTCAGTTAAATGTAGTTTGTAATACTTTTTGTCTGAGGAAGTCTGTGTACACCACAGACGAAAAGCGCTTCATTAAATTCAACTTAAATTCAACTTTATTTTCCTGTGACTTCTGTGGTACTTCTGTGTGTTGCCCTATTGCTGTGAATCCTGATATTATTTCCTGGTTTGTGCTGCTTAGTACTTGGATCTTTCTCTTGTTACCATTGATCAATAATTCCAAAAGTTTACATCCACACCATTCAAATAACTCTAAAAGCTCATGTGCAGAAGTGAATCAACCTCAAGGCCTTTTGGATATTTCCAAATCGCAAGCCTTTCGGTACATGCTTCCCGCATAGACATTTCACCAAATAGCTGTTTTCCAACTGTAAACTTTTGAACGTATAGAGATTTTGTTCAAAGGCATCTAAATGTGTGTTTATAGTGCCCTGAAAGCTGCCACTGAATGTGGGAAAAGTAAAGTCCATAGGATATAAGCAAGCATTGAAACTAAACTCATTATCATGTTGTCTGTCCACCCCACATGTACTCCATGTCACCATTACCGTTAAACTCAGTGCTGTCACCAATCAAAGGTACAAAACTTCCTTCACTCATCACAGGACATCTGGCATCAAGTGAAGACATCTGAGAAGGGAGGTATCTGGTGACTTTTAAGTTTTTACATGATTACTATTTATGTATTCGTGAATCAGGATTTTTTATTAGCAGGACGTTAAATAAATTACAATGGTTTTAGGGAAATAATTACTCTGATGAAGTTCCAGTAAACACAAGGAAAGAAAGCACTTTATTTTATATCTTTATGTGATTAATAAACCTGTGGCAACCATTTGTGGTGGACTTTTTTGTCTTTTTTCAGTTATGCAATGAACCATCATGTTCATAGCATTTGTCTATGTATAACTGCTAACCCACATTGTGAAGTTGTTCTATCTCACCGTTCATTCTTACAGATGGATTCGGAGCTGATCCTCAGCTCCGAGTCGGCCTATTACAAAGCTCGAGGTCTTCAGACAGCTTGAGGCCAAGTCCCTATCCCATGCTGCACCTAGAGTTACCTCAGATCTAGTTTGCCACTGCAATAGATCAGAGGTTCCTCAGCAATAGCTCGGGCCAGTAAAACTTTATTACAAAGATTTTTTTCTTATAAATTGTTAATTCTTTCTTAGCTTTACCTTTAACTTCTTTAGCATTTATATATCTTTAGTGTGCTGTTCCTTGGTGATCCTTTTCATATTTTATATATATAGCTTTTGGCCTTTGTTTTTTTTCTAAAGGCCTTTATATTTAGTATAGTTAGAGTAGTTATGCAGTTATTGTGTGCTTTCATAACTTTTGATATTTAGAAAAGCTTAGATATAGTTACAGTGTGTGTGTGTGTGTGTGTGTGTGTGTGTGTGTGTGTGTGTGTGTGTGTGTGTGTGTGTGTGTGTGTGTGTGTGTGTGTGTGTGTGTGTGTGTGTGTGTGTGTGTGTGTGTTTATAGTGACACTTATCACAAGATATTTAGCCCATAGATTTTTATCAGGTCGTATTTAAATAGTTTTGGGTGTGTCTTTAGCATATTGTTGTAGTTTCACTGATATTGTGCTGTTCATTATGGCTGACCAGGATAGGGATAAACATCCTAAGTCAGAGTTCAAAAAATGTCCAAAATGTGGACAGAAAATGTCTGTAACAGATAGCCTTGTTAATTGTGTTTACTGTTTGGGAGCTTTACACCTTCAGGAAAGTTGCTCTATTTGTCATTCCTTCTTTTCCGGGGTCCTTCAGGAGAGAAAGAGAAAGCTAATCAATAGAGGTCTAGTTAAACCATCTTTCCAGGAAGCTTTGAGTGACTAGGACAGGTCTAGCAAATCTTCAAAGTCTTTCAAGGCTTCTACTTCTTCGGAAGTTAATAAATCACAAAAAATCAATATCGGCTCCACAGCCATCGGAGCCAAGCATCTTGAGCTTTCGGAGCCGGTCCCCGGTCTTGGAACTGGTATCTGAAGTGCCTAAATCTCCAATCCTGCAATCTGTACCTCCTTCTATCCACTCATCTCAGTCTTTGATAAGCCTTTCTGACTTGTATGTGGATCGTATGGTGCATAAGCTTTTACAGGCACCAGCATTTGCAAAATTTTTATCGGCTCTGACCCAAATGGTTTCGGAACCGAAGACCCTTTTACCATCTACTACTTTTCCTCCTCTGAGCTATACCAGTCCTTCAGAGCCAGAAGAGTCAGACTTGATGATCATTGAGCCTTTGGAGCTGAAGACTGCTCCAGTGTCCTCGGCTCCATTTACTCTAACGTCCTTGGCACAGATCAAGGAATCTAGGAGGCGACACTCTCTGGTCAGGTCCGGTGAGGATAGTCGGATCGACTTGTCAGTTCCGACTCTGCCTCTCAGGCCTTCGGCTCGGATGAGCTTGGCTCCTACCTCTGGCTCAGAGCCCACTATCCCGGTGCCGGGGGTATCAACGGTTCCATTGGATCCGTCGGTCCTTTCTCATTGGAGCAGAGTGCCTTCAAAGCCATGAAGAGAGTTATATCTCCTAAGTTATCTTCAACTTCTGGTCCGGCTACCTCCTCCCCAAAAGCACCTGTGTCCACTTCTGCTTCACAGATCCTTGCTAAGCGTAGAGACCCAGAGCCTCAGGAAGCCGCATTGGGTGGTCCGTGCTCTTCTGAGACCTCACCAGAAGTTCCCACTGATGAGGTTTCCAGGAAGAGAATCTGTAAGAGGAAGCATTTAGACTCCCCACAGGAGTCTCTCACATCCGATACTGACTTGGATGAATCAGAAGGGTCCCCATGGTCCCCCTCTGAGGATATCTCATTTGCTGAGATATTAGAAATCCATAGACAGAGGGGTGACTGGCAATCCACCAACCCTACTGAAGATGAGTCTGTTCTCCTGAAGGCTTTTGGGTCTCAACCCTCCCCCTCTTGGGTGTCTCCGCCCTTCGATGAGCTTATGGAGCTGGTCTCATGAAGGGCATGGGAGTCTCTGGACACCATGGAGCCTGTCCCCAGGAGGCCTAACAAATTTATTTCTGCCCCCCCCCCCCCAGGAAGAATCATTTCTTACCAAGGGACTGCCAGTTGATGTCATGGTGGTGGTAGCAGCCACCAAAAAGGAAATTTCAGAAGCTTCTTCCTCTGTCTATCCTCCTAACAGAGACCCTAGGATCATGGATAGATACGGGAAGTGCACGTACAGTTCAGTGACTTTTGCACTGTGTTCGCTGAGCTATCTCACCCATTTTAATAGACTGCAAAGAGATCTCCTAAAAGAGCTTAGAGATACTCTTCAGGGTACAGTTGCTGCAGGAGTGTCAGATAAAGTTGACTCCCAGCTTGCTACCCTCAATTCCATAGTAAACGCGTCCATGCGCCTCATTTCATATGCAGCTGATGGAGCGAGCAGAGCAGCAGCTACAGGAATTGCTCTTAGGAGATACTCTTGGATGTGCTTATGTTCCTTCGCAGAACCCTTTAAGTCATCCTTTGTCAACACCCCTTTTGATGGCTTGTCCCTTTTTGGGCCCAAAGTTAAGGAAACTTTGACCAGATGTGAACAGGAAGAAAAGACTCTGTCTGCCATCGGAGTTCATTTTTCCACCCCTACCAGACCCTACCCCAAGGGTCAAAGGGGAGTAAAGATGTGGTTCTGTAAAGCCCAAGGTGCCTTTCAGGACACATGTGGTGAGCCCCCCCCCCTCCAGGAGCAGAGGAGGAGGCAATAATGGAAGACACCATCATTGTGGCAGAGGGGGTTTGCAAAACCAGGGTGACAGAGATCAGTTCTTTGGGAAGCCCTACCAGCATTCCTGAAAGGAGGCCCGACTGTCCTACTCTGGAGGCAGTTGGGGTTACTTATCTTTGTATCCAGATGCCTGGCTCAAAATAACAAACGACAACTGAGTACAAAGTATCATTTCCAGAGGATATTTAATTCCTTTTGCCACACCCCCTCCATTGACAACAAAAATCCTGGACGTTCCACCCAGTTACAAGGAACAGGCAACAATAGAGGCCCAACGTTGCTAAGAAAAAGTGTCATCCAACCAGTCCCAGCAGACCAGATATGATCCGGAACTTACTCAAGATTCTTTTTAGTTCCAAAAAAGACAGGGGACTGGAGACCTATTTTGGACCTCAGCAGACTAAACAGATCTGTCAAGAAAGAGAAGTTCTGGATGGTCAAGCTTCAGTCAATACTTCCCTTTTTAGGGAAAGACATTTGGATGTGCTCGATAGATCTCCAGAATGTATACTACCACATAAAATGGCCAAACCATCCAGGGATCACCTGTGCTTCTGACTGGCAGCCAATCGTTACCAGTTCTGAACCCTGTCCTTTCGTCTCACTACAGCCCCAGAGTGTTCACCAAATGTATGGCAGTGGTCATGGCTCACCTGAGACATTTAGGATTCCAGGTGTTTCCATACCTAGATGATTGGCTCCTCACCACCACCACCAGGCATCAGCTCATACAAGCCAGGGACACCACTCTCATCTGGGCATTACAATAAACTCAGAAAAATCTGCCTTGCCGCCATCGCAACATACCATTTTTATCAGAGCAGAATTGGACACCATCACCACCACTTTGAGACTTCCAGCAGAAAGAGTTTTAATACTCCATCAGCAGGTCCACAATATCATATCCAAAAACAAGGCTCCAGCATCAAAAGTACTAAAATTGTTAGGCATGATGGCAGCTGCAATATTAGCCATACCGTTGGGTCGGATGCACATGCTGATTCTGCAATGGCTGTTGTTCACTCAATGGTCTTACCAAGACCTCCCAATGTCTCATCTTATAATGATCACAAATGCATGCAAAAAGGATCTTCAGTGGTGGTTGACCTCTCTTCATGTTACGATAGGTCGTCCTTTTGTTCTACCCCCACCAGTGGCCACAGTGACCACGGATGCTTCCCTGATAGGGTGGAGGAGCATTTTCAGGGAAGAACAGCCCAAGGCACATGGACCAATCAGGAGACACATCTGCATATCAATGTCCTGGAGATGAGAGCAGTACTTTTAGCATTGCAGTACTTCCAAGACTCTCTTCCTCTGGGAACAATTTCGATTCAGACGGACAACATATTAGTGGTCTGGTACTTGGCCAAACAAGGAGGAACCAGATCCTACCCTCTTTGTTGCGAGGCTCTAAGAGTATGGCAATGGGCTACATCCACCCAGCACTTTCTGTTAGCAACACACATCCCAGGGAAATCCAACGTGATAGCAGACAAGCTGAGCAAAGCAATTTTGTTGCCTCATGAGTGGTCCCTCGAGAAAGAAATAGCAGACAGAATATTCCGCAGGTGGGGCCAGCCTTGCTGAGACCTTTTTGCCAACCACATGAACATGAAATGCAGAAGCTACTTTGCTCTGATTCCCCCTCTGGGAGAAGCCACAAGGGACGCACTTGTACATGATTGGCCTCCGGGTCTCCTCTCTGCATTCCCACCAATTCCCTTGATACCCAAAGTACTACATAAAGAAAAAGCCCTGGGAAGGACCATCATTCCAATATCCCCTCATTGGCCTCGTCAAATTTGGTTCCCCTTTCTTCGACTTCATCAGTTGGAAGACCCTTGGATTCTGGACCAAGTTCCACATCTTCTGATGCACTTGTTGGGGGAACTTCATCCCTCTCTTCAGTCCCTGAAGCTGACAGCTTGGCTGCTCCAATTCCCAACATAGCCAGGTTCCATAACCTTTCAAATGAAATGCAGCAGATTCTAATATATTCTCATAAATCCTCTACTAGGAAGCTATACTTTAGCAAATGGAAATGATTTTCTATATGGGCCTCTCAAAATAACATTGATCCCTACCAAGCCCCTATGGCCTCCATATTAGTGTTCTTGACTAGGATTTTCAACAAAGGAGTTGCAGCAGCAACAGTTCAGGTTTAATTTGTTGCTATCTCTAATTTTCACCTTGGATATGAAGGATTGAACATTATGTCACATTTTATGCTTTCACACATTATTCTCCCTCCTTTCAAACTAGCTTCCTCATGCAATTTGAAATATTTGTCATGGAAGACCATCTTTTTAGTAGCTATCACTTCTGCCCGCAGAGTGTCAGAGCTTCACGCCTAGTTCATAAAGCCTCTTTATCTAATTTTCCATGCTGACAGAGTCTCACTATGAACTAATCCCTCTTTTTTGCCTAAAGTTTGTACCAAAACTAACCTTAATCAAATTATTGATTTGCCAGTGTTCTTTCCCAAATACACCAACAACTTAGAGTACATGCTGCATAAGCTTGATGTTCATAGACAGCTAAGATTTTACTTGGATAGAATAAAAGAGTTCAGGAAATCAGAGCAGCTTTTTATTTTCTTTTCAGATTCCAGAAAAGGTATGCCAGTGGCAAAAACAACTCTGTCTAAGTGGTTATCCGATTATATCACATTTGTTTATTCAGCTGCTAATATGCCCTTGCATTAAAAAATAAAGGTTCATTCTACCAGAGCAGTGTCTACATAGGTTCATAGGTAGGTACTAGGCTATTGGCCCTAGAGCTTATATAAGCCTAGCCAAAAAGGTACGCTGGCTTTTGCCACCCAAGAAAACTATTTTCCTGTGCTCTTGTCAAGCAGAGCCACAGAAGTGATCCCCGGAGTGAATTTCCTATTTCCCATCCAATCATCAAGATTCTTCTTGAAGAGTGCTAATGAGGAGTTTGGTTTGATATAGATAGGTAGTTTGTTCCAGAGTATGAGAAGTCACTGGGACAGGAATACATCCCACCAGCATGTTCTGTTTATTGTAGTGACAAGGTTTAGGTCCCTAGAGTGTGTAGCTCAGAGGGATTGGGATTTCTTTAAGTGGAGCATATCCATCAGCTCTGGGTTTGACTTAGCTTTGTATGTTAGGCAGAGATCCTCTGTCTTTTCTGCTAGACTTCCTATAGACAACATCTGTGCAGCAGCCACTTGGTCAAGACCTCATACCTTTATCACTCATTACAAAGTAGACAGGGACTCCAGGGACAGGGCCTCTTTTGGGTCTACTGTCCTGAAAAACATACTCCTGTGAGCCACCTGAGATAGATGGTGCTTGGGATGCTACCCATCTGTAAGAATGAATGGCGAGATAGAACAACTTCACATATAGAAGTTATGTACTTACCATAATGTTCCACGTGAGTTGTTCATCTCACCTTCATTCTTACTTCCCACCCTCCTACCCCCTCCAGGCATTTTTGAGAACCGAGATACTAGATTCTTCCTAGTTGCTCAATCCTTCTATGGCTTTCTCTTAAAGAGTGATAGTATGACACATGGTATTATTATATGCAGCAAACAAGATCTGAGGTAACTCTAGGTGCATCATGGGATAGGGATTGGCCTCAAGCTGTCTGAAGACCTCGAGCTTTGAAGTAGGCTGACTCGGAGCCAAAGATCGGCTCCGAACCCATCTGTAAGAATGAAGGCGAGATGAACAACTCACATGGAACGTTAAGGTAAGTACATAACTTCTATTTTTGTTCCATTAGGACTAGAAGCTAAGGCTAACAGCATATCCCTCCATATACAGGGCAATGTTAAATATTTGTGTATTGCTGGGTGTGTTTTTTGACTAAATAACACACCTGGGGTGCATATCCTAAGCTTTTAGCTAGTCTATATATTTAATTAAACTAGTGACCCGACTAACATTTCTTACACTTAGCTTTAAATGAATGAGTGTTAATCAGGTCTTTGATCTATGGGAACCAGTATTAACAGCCACTCTTTCCTAGCCACTCCAGACTGTCACTTCCTTAGCATGTGCATATACCTTTTGTTCTTTGCTACATTGCAAGCAAAACATAGTACATAATGCAATAAACAGTTTTCCTGCTCTACAGCCTTAATAAGGACTCTTACTATGAGGCAACAATAAAACAACATTTATAACAAAAAGGGAGCAATGGCCAACACGTGAGAACATGTTCAATGCAGAGTAAAAGCTGCAACTGTATTCCCATGTCTGAAGTAGACTGTATGTAATTAGCATTCAAGGGTATTCATTGGCACCAACAGATACCACAGTTATCATGCTTTTAAATGCATACAAAAGTGGCAGCATCACGTCTAGCCAGCATATGAAGATAAACCATCAACTGATTACCAACATTTGAGACATCCATAAACCAGAGAATAAAACAACGCAGTTACTTCCTAACAGTTGCCCCCCAAAAACAATGAAAGGCATCAGTGCAGTCTTTAATAGAGAACATTTTCCCCAAAGAGTAAAAACACTGCACCAGTGGGCCAATAGTATTTGCAATTGGCACTAACTCCAGCTTTAATAAACTGAGAGGTAGAAATTTAACATGATTCCACAGACATAACTTCGTTTCATGGGGAAAACTCTGTAAAAAATACAGCTTTTGTCAATATTTCAGTGACAGACCTAATTGTTTCAGGTAGTGTACAATCTTCTTACTAGAACACGAAGTGTTATTTTGAATACAGAATGTATATCATGTCATAGAACAAAGGAAATTGTTAAACTGAGCCTAGGCCCTCACAAATAGTACTTTCCCTTATACATTTCTAACATGTTAACATCACATGGAGATCATTTATATTGACAGGTGGACACTAGTGTTTAGCTATGCAGACCAAACATTTTCCCAAAGTATCTTGCTCTCATGAACTGCCTCATGTATGTCATTCTCACAAGTATGTTTGTGTCTGTCTGTAAATAGATAAATAGATAGACAGATGGAGAACAGCTGAAAAACAGTTGTGCAAGGCTGTAAAATTACTGTGGTTAGAGAATATTCCCTTTCCTATAGCACTGTGTGATCTTAGAGTTGGAATATATAATTATCAGGGGGTGTTGGTTTTACATGCTCCAAGGTTATTTCCTAGCACATGCACAGTGCCCTACAGATTATTTGTTGTTGTTGTTTTTTTGTTTTGTTTTAAACATTACAAATGTCAGCATTTCAATATTTAATTTGTATTTAGTATATACACACACACACACACGCGTGTGCGTGTGTGTGTGTGTGTGTGTGTGTGTGTGTGTGTATGTATATATCTATATATCTATATATATATATATATATGTGTGTGTGTGTGTGTGTGTGTGTGTGTGTACAAGTACATCAATAACAATGCTTTCTAACAGTATGGATAATAGAAGGAGAGTTAATATTTTCAAAACAATATGGATTTGCATCAGAAAAAATGGATAAGTGGCTGGGCATACATGTGGTGTGTGCAACTTTACAAGGGATAATTATATACTTGAAGAAGTACAGTGCAGTGTATTACTTCTACTGAGTGACTTAATATATTCTGTAAATTCTGAAAAATTTAATGGCATTGACTTACAAAACTACTGGTCATTAAACCACTTTCATAAAAAGAGGAATGCAATATCAAACACAATTGAGATCCAGCTCCAGCTTAGTAGCAGTACTTTCCTTCTGTAACTTTTTTAGAAATAGGGAATTTTATTAAATGCCATCATAAAATAGACTAAAAAGAATTATATGACCACCACTGTTAAATACCTTTCATTCGGTTATACTTTTCACTCACAAACTTGAATGATCTTGTGTTATATTATATTTATTTTAGAAAATGACATTTATATGCTCCATCATGATGATATAAAAGCACTTCATCAGTACGGCTTTATATCCTGACAAATTGGGGCAGTATAAAGCATTATATCCTGACAAACTGGGGCACTATACAGCATTATGTCCTGACAAATTGGGGCAGTATACAGCATTATACCCTGACAAACTGGGGCAGTATACAGCATTATATCTTGAAAATTTGGGGAAGTATACAGCGTTATATCCTGACAAACTGGGACAGTATGCATCTGTATGGCAAGTTTTCTGGTAAGACTGCTAAATCATGCAATACAAGCTTTTTAGAGGGTGACACTTGCACTTTCTTTTAAAGCGACGATAGGTTTCATATTATTAAAAGTCATTAAGGCATGATTCATTTTTGTGCTTTTTTATCATTATTTCTTAGCTAGTCATTCTTCTACATAGTGGCACTGAAAGAAACAAATTGACTTGTTCATGTTTGGTATATACTGTGTTATCTTAAAGTGTACCACACAACTGATGCAGTTTTCATAACCTGCATTTCAGATACCAATAGTCAGCCTCAGCTACTCCACATTTCCAGAATGTTCATGGCTGTGATATTTTATCTCCCTGCAGCTGACCATCAGCTGCCATCATCTTCTTTCTCCATTCACTGGATCTACCAGACACCCCAGGGTTCAAAGTGCCCCTTGTCCAGGGCCAATGAGGATTTCAAAGATGCTGGTACAGCATCATCCTGCTTGCTGAAAAGCTTGTCCTGGTACTCGGATCCTCTTGGCTGCCTTGCCAGATCTATGATTGCTAACCTCACAAAGTGTATACACACTTTGCCACAAGCACAACCCCTCCAACTGAGCAACTCCCTCCCTCATGTAGACTGGAGCTGGCCAGGCTCATTCACTGTATATTGCTGAAAGTATAGGCTGCCTCACTCCACTCAGAATGGGTATCCAAATCAGCCACTCAATCCTGTCCTCTCCCTACAGCTTCTCTAGCACTCTTACCACTCATCAAACATGGGTCATCTGAGATGCAGTGAAGGCTTTATCACTTTGTGCCACAAAGCTGACAATTCAGATATTTTTCTTACACGGAGGTACTAGTAGGTGTCCTTTCATTTTAGACATGTGCCATATGTGAAAATAGTTCTATTTCAGAAGAGCACTCCATTTATATTAAATTGTAACAATACTGTCCAGGTATTTTCTCATTCTGTACTGAATGTGGGGGGATTGCTGCCAATTCTTAGCATGTTTTTTTTTTTTAATTTGAAGGAGCAATATGTAGCTTATATATTATGCATATTTCAAGTGTGTGTGTGTGTGTGTGTGTGTGTGTGTCTGTGTGTGTGTGTGTGTGTGTGTGTGTGTATGCTTGTAATTTCAGCAAGGATTTTGTAACAGTTTTGCTTGAGTGTCCAGCCTAGTAACTACATGGCATTTACCCACTAACCTTTTGGGCAGAACAAAGAGTGAATTTGCAGAATCCCCCATGTACCCTTCATACTTTTCATTCTAGATCTGTCGTAGTGTCCTCTTACTATATTCAGTTGCTGTTAGGAAATTGTTTTCCACTGAACTACTGTTATTTGTGGATGGTGCTTAGCTGTCCATGGTTCTGAACTAGCAAGCTGTAACCTAAGAGTTATTTTGTGTAATAATTTAGTATGCTTTGACGAGCTTGAGTTTAAAAAGGCAAATGCAAGTTGCTTCACCTGGAATAGAAGCAGGGTCAGACATTTTAAAGTGCACTCTTATTGTTGGCGTAGATAAATATAGCAGCGTACATGTGGGATTAAATGTGTTTTAAGGGCAACTATAAGTATGGCAACTATAACATTAAACTAGATTGATAAATTTATCAAATATGTGACTAACAGAACAGCAGTTTGCATTATCATTTCAGAAAGTTGTTTACCTAATCATTGATGGAGTGTTTCAAGCAACTAAAGACTTCTCAGTTACTATAATTGCAATGCTGAATATGATGTATAAAGCTGTTAAGTGATAAAATTAATAGGCTGTAACATGAAAATATTGGTGAAAGGAACCTGGAAAAAATCTGGCATACTGCTTTAGGATGGCCCTTAGTGGGGTCAGGTAGACTTATGTTTGAACTGTCCGCTCAAGCAGACAGCCCATAGCTCTTAGAAGTGGGGATATACATGGTGATTTTCATATGCATCATTTTTGCTAGGAAGTAACAAGAATGATTCTATAAATGGTAAAAGTAAAAAACAAAGTTGCAGAGTTCTGCCTTTGAGAATCTTTTTTTTTTAACAGCAGAGTTATTGGAAACTGACTATGAAGGCTAATATATGAGTTTCAATAGATCATATGTGCAGTTTCCTAAAATTACTATACTTAATAATTTTAAATATGTATTTTTGCACTGCCCATGCTGAATACAAAATTCAGCATAAGATAACATAAAATGTTGTCCTATATTTTATTTTAAGATTACAAAAACACTGAGTATGTCATTTACTAATCAAGTAAATGGAATTAATGCATTGGTCATAAAATAAAAGTCTACAGTGGTCTATGATCATATTTGAATTAATGTTTTGCTTTTAATGATAGCCTATTTTATGTTGCAGTTTTATGAGTGCTCCCAAATTGTTATTGATAAACATCTTCAGGAACTTGAAATAGAACAATATAAACATTAATAATTAACACAACTTGCCTCCTGGTATGAACATTTCCTGTCATGGTCGCATAATGCATAATGCTTTTACATACTGTCATAACTTCATACAATAAACTAGGGAGTAACTTTGTTTATTAAAGGCTTTTTGATAAAGTCTCTGCATCAAAACCCAGCAGAATACAGACAATTATTCCTGCAGAAAAGAGAATGTTAAATGAGATTTCTTTGTCTTATTAATTTTACAGATTAGACAGATAAGATGTCTTTTCTTTTCATTATTACCTCTTTTATTTATTTATTTGCTGATTCATTCATTCAACCATTCCTAACCAGGTAGGTAAGCTGCCTGAGGACCCTTTTCAGCCACAGCTCAGGACAGATAGGAAAATACAGAGTTCAGATGAAAAAAAAACAGAAAAAATATATAGACTACAGTGTAACAGAGATAATTACATTTGCAAGTACAACATACAAATAATTACAGCTGTAGGTACAAAATAGGCAAACATAAAACGTATTGGAATTTTAACGTAATAGCATGCAATGCAGATTTTTTTGATAACTTTGCACTGTATATGCATTTTAGTTTGTGGATAAAGATCATCCCAGAATGTTTTCTTCTAACTGGCAAACCCTGGTATGCCATCAGGACAGACAGAATCAACAATACCTCATCTCATATAATAACATATAAGCTACTCTGTTTTGATGCAAAATTTCTTACTTCCTTGACTGACAAGTTGCAATGGAAAGCAAGCTCAGGGTAACATAAACCATGTCTCATTCCTGCTAACAAGGAGTTGTTGAAGAAAAGTCGCCATCCTAACCACACTTTAGACACTGAAAAAGCATTTGATAAAACCTCGTGACATTGGTTACATAAAGTGTCTGGAAAAATATATGTTGCTTGATTGTTTTAGAGTATCCTTTCAACAAGTCTCCAAGTAACCTACTTTTTGAGTTCACTTAGGCTCTTAAATCCCTTCTGCTTTTCCCCTTTGTATGGGTAAAGCCAAAGTGCTTAATATTCTCTCTTATTTTGGGCTTGCAAATGAGCCATAAGCATAAGGAATGAGGCATTAAGCTCAGGACAATGGTACTTAAGACTTTTCTAATGATGCTGTAGTCTTGTGAAAATGCATTATGTTGGCGACACTATAACTAGTACCAGAAAAATATCTTGTGGAAATATGAAATTCCATTCAGCAATTCTCTCCTGTTTCAGGATAATTATTCAGAATAAATGAGCTATTCATTCTACATGAAATAATTAAAGACTCTGACCATTTCAATTTGGCAAATTTAAATACAACTATTCTAGAAGTCTCCTAACAAACTCATTGGAAGAAACTTGACTAACTGATTACATTCATCTGCAAAATAAGCTTTAATCTTTGCAATAGTCATGCAAATATTGGACAGTATTGATGGGGCACAGTCCCACAGTGCAGAAATTAACTATTAGATTTAAACTTCTTTATATATGTCAGACATCAGATTTCCTAGGCAGGTAAATAGTGCAGAAATAAAATACATGTTTACTTAAATTTTCTGTGCTTCCAAGTGACATTGATGATGATCTTACATTTACAATATTACATCTGTATAAAAGGGTGGGCTTACCTTTGCAGATTTACACCCATATGGCCATGTAGTTGTCAATATCCCAATAATCAAATGGATGAATCTGAATTTAATGGTGCCCTGTAAAGGCTTGATTCTAACTCACTAGTCCTTCCCCTGAAACTCCCTAATACCAACAAAAGACTTCCATCACATGCAACTCTGTAGAAATAGTGGCACTGGGTTTACAGAAAAGAAAAAAAATAAATAAAAAATTTAGTTCACCTTTTTCATCATTAATGAATTTGGTCACTTTTCTTAGAAGGTAATGGGCAGGATTCACGAAGCCTACGTGTATGAGTTATAACTCTTACACGGAGGCTGCAGTTAAACGGAGTGATGTCAGCATGCTTTGCATATTCATGAGAGCATGCTGAATCACACCTAAGGCTAACACGGTCCATGTAAGACAGTAGGGGGCGTGTCCGTAGGCCGAGCCCTGTAAGCGGACACGACCCCAGAAGAGGAAAAGTGCCCAAAGTAAACACCCACGACAGAGTCCACGGAAATGTGAATAAACACAACACAACACATGCCCCCACAGACTATGAACAGAAAATATATAAATAAACATGTTATATATTTTTTTAAATTGTAAAAAAGTTTAACCGTGAGTGCGCTCGTTTGCGTGGGCGTGCCCGTAGCGCAGCTACAGTTAGCAGTCAGTGGGAAAGCATATAAAAACTAAATATGCAAAGTAAGCCAAGAAGCAATAGCGTAGCGGTAGAGATGTTGGCTGAAGAGCAGGCATTCATGGTTCGAGCCCCCACAACACCAATTTTTATTTTTAGCAAAATAAGCACGAAACAAGTCCCTGACAAATATGTACACATAAAACCACATTTTATGTAAAATGTAATGAAATAGCCCATTTATATTGAAGAAATGTGAGGTAACAAAAGAATAAAAAATGCCAGATGTGCCCATAGCTGAGCTACAGTTTAACAGGGTGAGTGCATCTGCCCGTATGTGAGCAGTGGTTTAACTGGTGCAAAATGAGTGCCCGTAGCTGAGCAGTGGTTTAACACGCTGAATCTAAGTGCCCCTAGCTGAGCTGAGCGTAATATGCGTGCCGATAGCCAAATGAGGCTTAAACCAGTGTACCCCGTTTGCGCGGAGCTGCGCACCGTGCAAACCAGCTAACCGACGGGCAACGTTGAGCAAGCCATATCAAAACTGCCTTTACACAGACACACCCCTCAGCATGTCTAGACAGTCATGAAAAATAAAAAGCAGTGGCCAGGTTCGAACCCAGGATACTATACACCATAGTCAAGGTACCAAACCACTAAGCCATGACAGCAGTACCTATACATGCAATAATAGCTAATATACAGGAATGAATACAAACTGGAGCATGACAATGCAGGTTTACTGAAGTTGATACAATTCCAAAATGGCCAATCACAGATATGTGCGGGAAAAACGGACTGTATAAGCCCCATAGGCGGGAATACACAGCATAAACGATTGTAGAACTGAACTGCAGGCAGAATGACAGGAGTAGGAGAGGGTAGTTGCTTTCGAGCACAGAGGTGGGGCGTTGAGGAGTCCAGGTACATGGTCTGGCTCCTAGTCCACAATCATGAGGCCCAACTCATGCAGGGCCAGGTCCTCTGGGGAGCATACAGGGCTGAGGCGTGGGACCGGTTGGCTCATGATCTCACCAGTGCCACAGGGATTCCAAGGACTGGTGAGCAGGTCCGTCACCACCATGCGGACCTGAAGAGACGCAAGCAGGACCAACTGAACCTTTGGATCCAGGAGGCCCGGCAAACACCCAATGCCCCACTACTGAGTAAGTTACATTTAATTATGTATGTAAGAAATTAAACTAGCTGATATTATGGAGATGTGTATTCCAATATTACTTCATTTATATTACAGCTGCAGGTGTCCGTTCTGCGAACCGCAGAGCCTATGGCGATAGGCTGGTGCGGTTGCGCCACCGGGCAGGTCAGTAATCCACTACCAGTAACTGTAAAGAAATATAAAAGTATGACAGTCAGCAAAAGAGTGCAGTGTAGTCACTAAGGAATAAAATGTGCAAGTAACAGTGTGAAAGTGTCTGCAAGCATTGCTTGATTACAAAAGTGTGTTTCAGCCTGTAAGCCCAACAGAAAAATGAAAATGTCTGACATAAATTCTGAAATAAAAATGCCCCACCTGTAAGAAAATAGTACACAACCTGCAGCAGGCTGAAAAGTATAGCTGCAGAAGATGATGAAATCACATGTGTGAAATATATCCCTGTTGAAATACTGAAACATGACAGAAGTGAGACTGCTGGAAAGGATTGTAATAACTACAGGTAAAACATGTTAATAAAGTCTAGAAGTAAGTACCATCCTGAATAGTAAAATGAAAACAAGTGAGGGAGTGTGAGAAAGTGTCATGAATCCAGCAATACAGTAGTAATAACCCCTGAATAAAGTATACTGCATTCAAGACAGAATGAAATGCATGTGAGGATCCAAACCAAACAGCAAAATCTGTTCAAAGTGTTGCTGCATCTGGAATGTGTATCCCAAAATCTGGATATGTTGCTCTCAGTTTGCAATATGCAGATAGTATGATTGTCTGATATACCAAACATCCACACTTGTCTACAGCTATATAAAGCAAATGTAGCAGGATGATGTAGCTGAACAAAGCTAGATATGAAATGTGTATGAAGAACAATAAAATGTATATTGATGTTGCAGTAACAGTCCTATCACCAAGTTGAAATAGTTATCATATAGGAAACTGTAGTTAGAACAGTAGTGTGTATATATCTGTAGCTATTAGAACTGTACAGCATATGTATTGGTATTTGAAGGTGTTAATATTATTTTCTTCACCCCACCCTATAATCACATATAACCCATTCCACGTGAAAATGGTATGTGCAATCACAATTAACACCCCTGGACGTTTGTCCTGTTGGGCCATATATATTTGCATGTCCGTTGATGCATCTGCCCTGTTCATACATCCAAACCTGATGGCCTGTTGCCATCAATTAACCCTGCATGTTGTTGGACTGTGTATTGCTGTTCAAATTATGCATGTGTTATGCACGCTGTTCAATGGTGTGAATATCTGGGTGTTTGGTTAATGGGAATACTAATGCATGCTGTTACAACTAATTGTGAATGGTATTATATGTCACTAACCCAAACTGTCATGACATAATGCAAAACATAGGACGACAGGGAAGGTGGGTTCCAGTGGACCCACCTCTCCCACCTCAGCTGGCGAGTGCACCTGGCACTAGTGCCGAGTCTGGACTCTCCTCCGGTGGCCCTGTGCCTCCTGCGGGTGGAAGCGCTGCAGGGGATGGGGCTCGCCCCCCCTCTGCAAGTGTGGCCAGAGGAGAACCACCACTCACCCTCCGTAGCGTCCGGACTGTGGTGCGTAGGGAGATTCGGGACTCTGTTCTCGAGCCCCTACGCCAGCTTGAGGCATGGGTGGCACAACTTACGGGCATGCCTGTTGCCCGGCCTACACAGCCCCCAGCACAGCCCTGTCCTGGGCAGTGAAGGAACAGTGGCAACTGCCTATGGGTGGGGATATCAGTTCCACTGTTGCCATCTGTGGGCTCATGGGCTCTGGATATCCAAACCTCCGTCCCCGTCAATTGTGTAAACCCCCCACATGTGTCATACACCACTCCTGTATGCGTCTTGTTTGTCTTGTCTGTTTACCTATCCAACCTACCTCCCCAGCTGTACCGACTTCTTTCACCTGACATACCACTCTCACCTGAAAAAAAAAAAAGGGCACTCTGTACCCACAAAAAAATTACGCCCCATACATAGCTGCCCATTCTGCACATATGTCTACCAGACATGGAAACTATCAATTACAATTGGCTGTACAACAAGTATTACTGTTGTCCTTACACCTCTCTCAGGGGTGGAAGGTATCAAATGTCACACCAAATTACAAACATATGCACAGCTGTTGCTGATGAAGGAATGGGCAGCTATGGGCCTTACCTATATCCCTCCTGCAAAACCCAAGCTTGTTTCCCTACTGTCTTACCCTCTTTGTGTCCCCTTTTTCACCACTTTCCTGTCTCCCCATTTTCATTTCTTTCAAAGAAAATAGCTGGTGTGCGCAAGAGTAATCACGTTTAAGCGGCTGTAAGCGGGTGTGCGCTTGGGTGCTTGGAGCTAAACGCCAGTGCGCATGCATGAGCTCTGCGCAAACCAGCGCTAACCCGGTTACAACTGCTTAAAAGTGCCTTAGTCACTTTGATTGACAGGTCTTGTAGTCAGTTCAGAAGCAAAATAAAATCCCACAGGCAGTCCCGAACCCAGGACCTTGGAAACAGTAGTCTGCATGACTTACCACTAAGCCATGACTCTTATCCAAGAACATTGTGCTAAAATAAATATATCATGTAATAGTAGGAATGAATGTAAAGGGAATATAGATGTGTAGTACACAAAGCATGTCATTTAGAATTACTATCCAAACTAGTGGATTTCCATAATAGTAGTGTGTGAACAGAAACAACCATGCTAGTTGGTAGCTAGTAGGTAATAATGTCACTATAGCACCTTGCAAGCCACACACATACTCACAGCAGGATAATCACTGCCCATACCCCACAACCTCTTACAGGAACACATCCGGACCAAGTAATAAAATATGTGGAGCAAAGGCCCAAAACCAGGGACACATTACAAATAATGTTACAACAAACGCAGACAGTTCAGAAAGTAACAGTGTCTGCATTTTGTGGGATGTTTGGAAGGGTATGAAGTCTGAAACTTGAATGTTTGTCACTATATTCTGACTTGAGCCCAGAGTGATTTGCCAGAAAAAGCTGTGCATGAGATATTGACCAAAATATGAGGCAGAAATGTGGACAACCTGCAAATATTTGTACACATGAGAGGTCTGACACCACCATATTTGAATAGTTAAGAGCCTAGACATAGCAACAGTGAATGACTTACAGGGATGCTTCACAGACTCCATGTGAAATGTACAATCAGTAGGCAGAAAGGTGTAACAACACATGCAATGGTAACTATGGAGTCCTGAAAGTATTCACCACTTGCATGGCAGAATAAGTGTAGTAATACATATGCTCATGCTAACCCACAGTCACAACTGCAGCATACCAGACAATTTAATGGGTGTACCCCACTGATATGTACCATTCCATGAGGCAGATAACAGATGAACCTGAAAGTCTCTGGGGCCTGCTCAGCAGCATACTCAAATACCCTAATAGATGTCAAGGCCCACACCATGGCCAGACCACACTGCATGCTGTAACACCCTAGTAGATATAGGAAGCATTCCAAGGTGTGAATGTACATGGAAAATAGGAAAGCTACAGCAGCACACTACAGTCAGGACACCTAGCAGGCATACAAGTAGTGACTGTAAAGGGCAAATATTGAAGCCTTAGCAACAAAGTGCAAGCAAAAGTGAAAGGAAAGCACACACACACATTAACAGTAGTAGTAGTTGTAGGTGTCAGTGTACATACACAGTTAGTACAGGAAACTGGAGAAATGAATGGAGGAATGTTAATCTACAACACAGCTGGAAATGTGAGAGAGATACCAACCTTTACACTCACAGAACATTGTCCGCAGCATAACAGCATGGTCCCTGCCCTTAAAATCTGAAGGGCTACCTATCTCACATACCTTTTTATAGCACTGTTCTGAAATCACAGTGAGAACTGCAATCAGTACACAACTGGCTGCATGCAATTAGCAAATGCTGGCTAACAATTGGTGCAGAGGCCATCACATGGGCATATGCAGATACCTACAAAAGTATGCTGTACTCCCAGTCCACACATGCAATACTTTCATTGCACCCTGAGGAGGACGTGAGAGACAGACAGACAGACAGACAGAGAGAGAGAGAGACAGAGACAGAGAAAATTGAAATTAAGCAGACACAAACAAATTGTTCAGCAACAGCCACCTGAAAGCTGACAACTGGGAAGTGGAGCAGCAGGACAGAAAACCAGACGGCAACACAAGCAGCTGTGACAAACACAGGTAATGTAAAGTAATACTATAAAGGTCTACATACTGTGAACCCTCCATATGTGTCATTGGTCTGTATCCATATGTATATGAAGATGTGTAAAGGGCAGGGGACATACAGCAACTATCAGTGAAGGCTGTACATACATTTGTATGTGAGAGCATCTATGTGCACATATCAATGTAGGTTGACTGTAGGTTGTAGTGCAATGTACAAAGTAGGTTTCACAGTTATGTATGTTTAGCAGTATGTTAGAGTGTGTATACAGTATGGTAGACAAACATGTTGATATACCTGTCTATCATATGGATACGTATGTATGTCAACATATGTATGTATGTATATATATATATATATATATATATATATATATATATATATATATATATATATATGATATGCATATATGTATACATACATAGAGAGAGATGTAGGAATACATAGACAGATGTAGATAGATAGAATATGTACAAACATATATATGTAATGCACACATACAGATATAGATATATGTAGATACATAGACAGACTGATCTGACTATCTACAGGTATGACTGTATATGATGACCTCAACACACCCTGTCCTACCCCCTCTGTCACTCTCACCCCTCTGTGCCCCCCTCCACATCTATAGCAATATATGTACATCAATATATATATGTGTATATGTATACAGACATATATATATATATATATATATATATATATATATATATATATATATATACATATAGATATATCTATACACATATATATATATATATATATATATATATATAGAGAGAGAGAGAGAGAGAGATGTATATAAATTCTGAGTGAGGCACATGTGTACAGATGTATTGCAACAGGTGCCTGGTGACAAAGGCATGGAGTGAACACCAGTGTCAAAACCGAGTACCATACCACATTTCAAATCACCTACACCAGTAACCACCAGATATGTGATTGGCTGCCCACCACTGCATGTGTCAGGGGTGAACAGGGTCATAAATGTGTACAATAGTGGCCCCAATGATATTCACAGTGGCACACTATTCCTGGAATACCTGCACATGGTATGTGTCAGCAGACATGGTGTGTCAGCTATGGACATGTAGGTCGGTGTACCCCTCCACACCACATAATGGATGCCATGGTATGGACCTCACATGACAGCTACAGATATGGAGAAGGACACAGTGACATGTACAACACTGTGGCAATGCACTCAAACACATTACCAATGCACAGTGACTGACAACACCACAGAGTACACATATACTACCCACATAGAGGCTACCACTCCCGGATTTACATACGTAAGTCATACCCATGACAGATGTCCAACAACCATAGTAACACCTCACACCATCCACAACCTAAATGACTGCTGTGTGTCATCCATGCCACTGCAATAAAGAGCACATGTGGAGGTAAAAGTTCCTACCCACAGATAAGACATACCCTGCAATAAACCACACAGTGTTAAGAAGCAAGACTCCCCATGAGTACATGTCACACATACCCCTGCTGAATGTTAGTCAGATAGGTAATATGCCATATGAGTCACCCTGTGTAACTGTGTGACAGCAGCAGGTACCATCACACCACATGTGTCACAATGGTCAGGGTAGCAGAACAGTATGCTGCTGTAGTCCCAGGGGCAATAGCATATTGTATAGTATTGTATTGTAATGTAATGTATTGTGTTGTATTGTATTGGTATGTTGAGGTGCCTCCTTCGTGGAGTGCAACCACTGCTGCTCTGCGCCACTGTACAGGTACATATCCTATAGTCAGGCTAGTGTTACATAGCACTTCTATATGTGTGTTTAGCTCCTCTCAGAGTTTATGTAGCATGCAACTGGGGATACCATCAGGTCCCATTCATGTTGTGTATTCTGCTTTCCTGAGGGCGGCTCTCACCTGGACATCTATGATGACAGGGAGGTTACAGTCAGCTGGGATAACTATGTCTTATTTCGGGGGAGAGGGTGGGGTGAAACCTGCACTGAACCTGTCTGCCACAATGTTGTCAATATCTGTGGTGTCAGTGAAATATTTGTTGTTGTGTACTAACTATGGGCATAGAGGATGGATTCTGACCAGGTTGCTAACATAACTGAAGAAGGCCTTCTGGTTATCTGTAGTGTCCCTCTTGATTTCCCTCTCAAAGTTGCCCATGGATGTTTGTATGATGGAAAATAGATCCTTACTAGTGCTGCTCAGACATGCCCTCCCTTTATGGAATTATGCTCTGTCTTGCAGTAGCTTCCATCTTCTGTAATACAATCTGTCTATGGCTGGGGTCCACCAGACAGGATGCTGTCCCTTTGTGGAGAGTGTCTCGGTCATATATGGGATTGCATGATCCATGCATTCTCAGAGATGTCTGTAGAAAGCAATTGTGTAGGGGTCAGCATTGTGGGTTGTATCTGCCACTGGCCCAGTGGGCTGAAAGGATACCATGTCACTGTTACAAAGTGTAAAGTTTGCATCTGTAATGTCATTCACTATAGTCGTTTGTGCTGGTGGTGGAGGTGGGATATGTATATCCAGGGCAATTAGTGTGTGGTCAGCTCACAGTAGTTGATGATGTAGGCCATACAGTACCTAGATACAAACCCCCAGAGTGAGGAGGTGCTCTTGACCTGAATCAGAGTTCTGACTGCTGGGGTTTGGTAGTATGTCGTATGGAGTGTGCCAGGTACTGTTGCACAGTTGCTGGCTGAGCACTGATACCTGGCCATTTACATGTGTATCCACCAATAGACAGACAGATGCTATATATGTGAGATATGTTGTATCATAACAGTCGAGTAGCATGTGTAGTATGTGTGCCAAATTCTGCTGACATATATTGCTGATATCAGGTTATTTTCTTTTTCAGGTACATGGCTCACCCGCGGAATCCCACTTACTCCACAGCTGAGGATGAGGAGATACACCAGAGCCTGGTGCGGGATTATGCAATACTCTTTTCCCGCACCAGCCAGAATCAGCAGGAGAGGGCTGCACTGTGGCAAGACCTGGTCCGTCGGGTAAATGACATAGGCACGCATAATAGGACATATGAGCAGGTACGACATCACTGCAGTGATTTAATCAGAAATGTCCATCAGCATGCCGGATATCCACAGGCAACAGGTTGCCACAGGTGGTGGGGTGGCTACACATCCCCACTCACCAGACTGGAGGGACTACTCATGAGTGTAGTGGCTCCAGTCCGCCAGCAACAACAACAGCAGCAGACATGCATTATGATGGAGGCTGGAGCCACGCAGCAGCAAGACAGTGAACGTGCAGGTAATATGCCATATGTATAGTTGACTGTTGTGTACACTGGTAGTTAATGCATGTGTGAGGTGTGTCCTTGGTTTGTAGCTGTCACCATAGTATTTAATGTGCAAGTGTGATATCCTCAATATTAGCAGCTGAACTGTGAAAGGCGACTGTTGTACTACTGACCTGTATCATACTCAGTAACAATGGCACAGTTGTGCCCACTGACATTAGTTTCTTCACGTCTGCAGGTCCCTCTGGTGTAACAGCAATGCAGCCTATCCATGCTGGTGAGTGTGTATTAACAATTCCTGTAATAGTCTTGATAGTAATTGTAGTATTCGGCTCACTTAGTAGTGCTCTTTGTATGCATGTAGGTGTGTCTGTGTGTTGATATCACGCATACTGAGTACTGTACAATTGTGTGAAACTGTGTGCATGTGTGCATGTGTGCATGTGTGCACCTGTGCATGTGTGCACCTGTGCATGTGTGCACCTGTGCATGTGTGCATGTGCGCATGTGTGCACCTGTGCATGTGTGCATGTGTGCATGTGTGCATGTGTGCATGTGCGCATGTGTGCACCTGTGCATGTGTGCATGTGTGCATGTGCGCATGTGTGCATGTGTGCACCTGTGCATGCGCATGTGTGTGCGTGTGCATGTGTGCATGTGTGCATGTGCGCATGTGTGCACCTGTGCATGTGTGCATGTGTGCATGTGTGCATGTGTGCACCTGTGCATGTGTGCATGTGTGCATGTGCGCATGTGTGCATGTGTGCATGTGTGCACCTGTGCATGTGTGCATGTGCGCATGTGTGCACCTGTGCATGTGTGCACCTGTGCATGTGTGCATGTGCGCATGTGTGCACCTGTGCATGTGTGCCTATGCGCATGTGTGCATGTGCGCATGTGTGCATGTGTGCATCACTGGTAATGTGTAGACATTGTAAACTGTGTTTCCTGTTTCACTCCCTCAGGTTCTGGTGCTGCTCTGGTGTCATGTAGCAGGGAACCTGAATCAGGTGCCATGGGTACTGATAATGATGACATCTGTGTAATGGCACAGGAAGGTATGCCAGGGTCCGCCATTGGTCAGCCGATTGACAGTACACAGCTGTCGACCCCATCAATGCGCACAGTTATCCTGCCAATACACCCTTTGTCACCAATGTCCCTAGGTGATGGACAGCATACAGTGGGCATTGACCAGGGTAATGTGGTATCTGTGGCACATGCCTCCCCACACAGCAGCCATGGGCATGGCCCAGAGATGGTACCACACAGACAGATGTCCAGGGGTTCTCGTGGGAGCATCCGTGGGCGTACTGCCCCTGTCAGACGTGCCCACAGAGGTCTTACAACCTCAGCTATGTTTCGGGCTGTCATGCAGGCACAGTCACGTATGGAACGGTACACCAGACAGGGTCTGAGGGAGCTGACAGCATGTCACACAGCCATGACTGACAGTATGCGTGACATTGCGGCTGCCATCCGTGATTTCACCGATGTCATAGACAGACGTTGTGGGGACATATTAGACCAGTTCCACAACTACATGTCCATGAGCCAGGGCGATGGTGGGCGGTTGAGGCGTCGACGTGGCCATATGCCAGCAACAGCAGCAGCTGGCAGTCGTCACGGACGACAACAGGGCCGCGGCCACCCCAGTAGTGCCAGCAGCAGCCCCAGCAATGCTGGGTCTGTGCTGTCATCAGACTGCTCCAGGAGACCACATGCACGTGGCTCTGGCCAGGCCCGACAGGGATCTGTGTCCAGTCAATGAACACCTGCTTCTGATGACAGTACCCAGTCTGAGTTGGTACCGGATATGGTCCGTAGCACCCCTGCAAGGCACAGGTACCGTGTCCGTGGCCAGAGACACTGATCTGTATGACCTGGCAGGTACAGTCTGTGGCTGTCCACAAACACCAGTATATGGCAGCCATGAGGTGGAACTGTGTGCATCCATACACACATGCGAATTGACAACACCTAGGGCTACTGCATACATGCACACACTGCATCAACATTGCCCCACCTTCTACTGCTGTCCCTCACCAACACACATACACATACATGTCAATCCGTGGTATCGGTGGCTGACTCAGGCATACCAAGGTCACACCCTGTGCATATGATGAAACTGTGCCACCTCCTGCAATCTGTAACAACTGTGCAGGTACAGGTTAACATGTTGCTGATGCACAGGGTGACCACATAGATGTGTAGTAATAGTATCATGTTGTTAACAGTACTGTGTGCTGAATTAATTGTGGGTATATCACAGCATGCCTGATGCAGTAAGGGTGTGATTGTCATGTACTGTTGTCTACACCCATGGTAAGTACCATAGTGTATCATCTGCACATGTTGGCATACTGGTGGTAATGATGTCAACAGAAGGCTACATACATAGGTAGCACAGGGATAAGGTAATGAATGTAGTAATACGCAATGATGGACATGTAAACTGCAAGTGGCATGTTGCCCACACTGGACTCTGCAATGCGGATGTTTGAGGATGTTGATATGTGTGCAGTACTACACGACTGGTACAGGACACACAGGAGCACCCTAGCACTGCAAGCTCACATCTCATACCATGCTAGACAGCCCCAACACACAAAACTAACTGTCACAGGAGGGAGAGTCCCCATATATGTCAGGGATACTGTGGTGGCAGGCCAGGTAGCATACATCCTACTAAGTATGGAACCACTGAGTGAAGGCTCAGTGTCTGTTATTTGACATGTGTATTACTGCAGGTATGAGCACATGGGTTTCCATCCAGTTATTGTACATCCTGACAGTACATGGTCTGTACACTTGTGTGCTGAGACTGGACCCTAGCCATCTGACCCATGTATTTCCATGTACATGTGCATAGTGCCTGCATATTTGCAGTGTTACCTACTGGAAGTGGTACAGCTTGTTTGTTGTACAATGGACTACATGCAGCCCTGTTTACTGTAGCTTTGTGTGCATGCATGTTTGCTTGCAATTACCTTGGAATACTGATCACACCTGCAATGCATAGTTATAGAGCTTCTGTGGACTCCTAGTGCCATCTGCATAGCTTACTATATGTATGTCCATGTCTCACTTGACAGAATGTCACTGTTTGTCCTGTTCACATGTACATTGCCTGTGACACAGTGCATATGATTTACCTGGCATGTGTCCACGTGTGCAGTCATATATGCTACTGCTAACTAATCACAGGCACTACACCTTCACATATTCATCTTCTGTTGAACCACCTGCTTCGCTAGGGATATCCTGCACCTGTCACCCCTGGGCTTTCAGATATTGGCAAAGGCTCTTGCTACCCCCATAGTGCCTATGTTAGGCAAGGCTCAAATGACAAACCCACCTTCATAGGTATCACAAGGGATAAGAAACTAAGAGTAATGCTACCCAACGCCAGAAATCTAAACCTCAAGATGCATGCACCCGAAACTCTCCTTGGCATGGAGAACATCGATATCTGTGCAGTAACAGATGCCTGGTTCAGGGCTACTGAGAGCACACCAGCACTACCAGGTTTAACCTCATACCATGCTTTTCATCCCCAAAACTTGGAACGAACCACAAATGGAGGGGGAGTATTGATATTCATCAAAGATACCCACACCTCCAGGTTGGTGGCAAAGTACCAAGCATCAGAGACTATCCATGTGCAACTAACAATGGGTGAAACTGCCTCCCAGGTTATAGCCTGCTACAGACCACCCTCCCAAACCCAAGAACTGCACTCGGCCATCCTGTGAACAGTGGAAATATGAAGGTCTCTCCAAACACCATTATATTGGGTGACGTCAACTACCCAAACATGGACTGGGAGCATGACTCTAGCTCCAACACCCTAGGCCAAAGATTCCTAGAATATATGAGCTCAAATGCTATGGAACAACTTGTTACCACTCACACAAGAAGGGGAAACATACTGGACCTGATCATCACCAACATGGGGACTCTATGCTCCAAACCAGAAGTGTATCCCTCACTGGTAAGATCGGACCATAAACTAATCTCACTGGATATTCACATCCCGACCCCACCCCCTGCCCAGAACACCACAGTGAACAACTTCTCTAAAGCAAATTCACACTCCTCAAAACTGAGGTGGAAACCTTCAAAGCCCCCGGGCCTGTGGAAACTACAGACCAGACCGCAGATTCCTCTATAAACGCATTCTATGGACGCCTTCAGGAATGCATGGATCATGTGATCCCGAATAAAGCCAAGACCCAATCCTCCAAAGGCAGACGTCATGTCTGGTGGACCCCAGCCATAAACAAACTACACAATAGAAGGAGGAAGCTACCAAATGATACAGCAAATTCACAAATAGGGAAGGCATCACTGATCAGTATTAGCAAATAACTACAGGCACTCATAAGATTGTCTAAGGCCAGCTTCGACAGAAATTGCACAGGACACTAAGGATAATCACAAGGCTTTCTTTAGTTATGTTAGGAACCTGGGTGGTAATTCCCAGATATGCTCAGAGGTAGTCCAAAATGTCAATAGAAACACCAAACCCACAGACATTGCCAACATTCTAGCTGACAGGTTCAGTGCAAACTTCTCACCCCCCCTCCACACTGAAAGGTCAAATATGTATCCCAGCAGAGTGCTGCCCCCCTGACATCTCAGATGCTCAGGTAAGAGCCGCCCTCTCCAAAGCAATACACACTGCATCAATGGGATGAGACAGTGTCCCAGGCTGTGTCCTACATGACCACCAAGACGTGCTACTACCAAACATAAACCTACTGTTCAATCCCAGCCTTACTACAGGATATGTGTCCAAAGTGTGGCGTACAGCAACAGTGGTCCCTCTACAGAAAGGTGGTGCCTCAACGGATCCTGGACACTATCACCCCATAAGCCACACTAGCTTGGTCTGCAGAGCTATGGAAAGGATCATCATGGACGACATAGATATAGATATTGTGGACCTACAGACACTGGTTCATACCCAGTTTGGCTTTGTTAAGGGCAGATCCTGCCTCTCAAACCTGGTTGATTTCTTTGAAACAGTCACCAAGGCCATTGACGAGGGGAAGGTGGTTCACACAGCCTACCTGGACCTCGCAAAAGCCTTCAAAACAATACCCCACTCGGGCATTCTAGAGAAGCTCACCAGCTTAAATATAAGCCCCTATGTCACTAGATGGATTGCACACTGGCTCAAGGACAGAACCCACATGGTTAGAATTGCTGAAGCCATGCCAGACTCCAAACCAGTTACGAGTTGTGTCCCACAAGGCTGAGTCCTGGGACCTCTCTTGTTTGGTATATATTTATTGGAGGTACAGGCCAACACGGAAGGACTGTGGCTGACCAAATATGCAGATGACTGCAAACTGGCCGCCATAATCGACTCTCCAGCCGACACAAGCATCTTCCAAAGGGGCATCATAGAAACAGACAACTTGTGCCAGAGCCATGGCCTCCAGCTGAATGCAAAAGTGTGCATAGTCATCCCCTTTGGCAAAAACAAAGTGCCCACAAAGTACCACATAGGTGGTACTCCATTATGTACAGAAGAAGTAATTAGGGACCTGGGGACCCAAGTTGATAGCAATCTCTAATTTGACAACCACGTGGCCAAAGTGGTTAGAAAGACATTTATATAGCCCACACCATCATGAAGGGATTCACATCTACATCAGGGGAGGACATCGTGCCTCTTTACTCATCCCTCATCAGGCCCATAATTGAGTACAATCCCCCTGTCGGGATGTACCTTACCAGACACCTGCAGCAACTGGAAAGACCCCACAAGTACCTCACCAAGAGGATCAAAGGGCTCAAACAGATGCCATATGCTGACCGGTTAAATAAACCCCAGCTCTACTCAGTGGCATACCGCCTGTTCAGAGGCGATCTGTGCCTAATGTATAACACCATGTCGAACCCGGAATTAATGGGCATGCTGCACCTGAGAATATCGAGATCCCATCGGGATACACGCTTGAGAGACCTGAGCCTCAGCACTGAAATAAATAGGACATGCTGGAGGGACAGATTCATAACCCAGAGGCTCACTTCACTCTGGAATAAAATCCCAGTCCAGGTTAGGAAGAGTCCCTCATTGACTCTCTTCAAGAGGAATCTTGATGAGTGGATGGGACATTGTAGGTTTACCCCGGGTATCACTTCTGTGTCACTGTTAGACAGAGGCACAGTATACTAACCTCGGAAAAAGGCATGGCAAGATATATTTACATTGGATGGCGACAGCCAAACACATTCTGGCTAGGTTCTTAAATGCCCTAGGGCAGATTGCCTAGTATGACGCTATGAACCTATGTACCTTGTTCCCCATTAGCCCTATGTGCTGTTAATCACCATGGCAATCACAATACTATGGTAGCATGTTCAAAGGTCAGTTGTCAGTCACCTCTATGCTACAGTTGTGGAATATGTGGGTCATGTGGCAATGTCACAGCTGCCACATGTACACAGTCAACCCTCTCCCTACACATGGACGTACAACACATGTATGAGATGGAACCACATAGCCAAACTGGGGACTAAGCACTCTGAACCCAGTACTGGCATAACCTGTCAGGTGGCATGCAATACTACAGTGACTACAATACCAGTCTGATGTAGACCTACACTGACAGCAATACAAGCACGTGAACACACTGGGCCATTCGTGGAGCCTTAGAATAGCATCCTGCCTGAGCGGCACACACCTCTGCAGCTGGCACACAGGCATACGTTATGCCTGAACACATCACACATAACACATAGCACACAAATCCTGTGTGCCAGTCACAGCCTGTACAGCTAGACAACACACCTGCCACAGTTGTGTTAGCTACCTTTATTGTCCGGTACAGTATGGTCATGCTCACCAGGCTGGACAAGGTGAAGGTCACAGTGATATGCATGTGGGGCACTATGGTCCACCACATAACACAAGCATACAGGTCGGTCAGAGGCATGGACACATATGACTCAGTCATTGTCCATGCCACATACCTTCTCCTACTGTACTTGTAGGGGGCTGACATCATCAGTGTTTAGAAAGGGGAATGTGCATCCTGTAGTCTGTTCTCCTAGTTGCCAAAAGGGACATTTCCCTCACACACACTACCCCCCTTCAGCCAAACACACACAGCATTTGCAGTATTCAAACCCCTACCTGACGATGTTATGACACTCGAGACAGACGCATTAGCAAAGCACGCTATTTGCATTATTAGGAGGTTTCTCTTCTCTTGCTGTACTTATAGGGTGCTGACATCATCAGTGTTTAGAAAGGGGAATGTGCATCCTGTAGTCTGTTCTCCTAGTTGCCAAAAGGGACATTTCCCTCACACACACTAACCGCCCTCAGCCAAAAACACACACTTGCCATTTGGAGGATTCAACCCCCTATCTGACTATGTTATGACACTCTAGACAGACGCATGAGCAGAGTGCGCTATTTGCATTACTGGGAGGTTTCCCTTCTCTTGCTGTACTTATAGGGTGCTGACATCATCAGTGTTTAGAAAGGGGAATGTGCATCCTGTAGTCTGTTCTCCTAGTTGCCAAAAGGGACATTTCCCTCACACACACTAACCCCCCTCAGGCAAAAACACACACTTGCCATTTGCAGGATTCAAACCCCTATCTGACTATGTTATGACACTCGAGACAAATGCATTAGCAGAGTGCGCTATTTGCATTACTGGGAGGTTTCCCTTCTCTTGCTGTACTTATAGGGTACTGACATCATCAGTGTTTAGAAAGGGGAATGTGCATCCTGTAGTCTGTTCTCCTAGTTGCCAAAAGGGACATTTCGCTCACACACACTAACCCCCCTCAGCCAAAAACACACACTTACCATTTGCAGGATTCAAACCCCTATCTGACTATGTTATGACACTCGAGACGGACGCATTAGCAGAGTGCGCTATTTGCATTACTGGGAGGTTCCCCTTCTCTTGCTGTACTTTTAGGGTGCTGACATCATCAGTGTTTAGAAAGGAAAATGTGCATCCTATAGTCTGTTCTCCTAGTTGCCAGAAGGGACATTTCCTTCACACACACTAACCCCCCTCAGCCAAACACACACACTTACTATCTGCAGGATTCAAACCCTTATTTAACTATGTTATGACACTCGACACAGACGCATTAGCGGAGCGCGCTATTCGCGTTATTGGGAGGTTTCCCTTCTCTTGCTGTACTTATACGGTGCTGACATCATCAGTGTTTAGAAAGGGGAATGTGCATCCTGTAGTCTGTTCTCCTAGTTGCCAAAAGGGACATTTCCCTCACACACACTATCCCCCTCAGCCAAACACACACACTTGCCATTTGCTGAATTCAACTCCCTACCTAACTATGTTATGACACTCGAGACGGACACATTAGCGGAGCACGCTATTTGCATTACTGGGAGGTTTCCTTCTCTTGCTGTACTTATAGGGTGCTGACATCATCAGTGTTTAGAAAGGGGAATGTGTATCCTGTAGTCTGTTCTCCTAGTTGCCAAAAGGGACATTTCCCTCACACACACTAACCCCCCTCAGCTGAACAAACACACTTGTCATTTGCAGGATTCAAACCCCTACCTAACTATGCTATGACACTTGAGACGGACCCATTAGCAGAGCGCGCTATTTGCATTATTGGGAGGTTTCCCTTCTCTTGCTATACTTATAGAGTGCTGACATCATCAGTGTTTAGAAAGGGGAATGTGCACCCTGTAGTTTGTTTTCCTAGTTACCAAGGGATATTTCCCTCATACACAATTGCACACACACTAACCCCCCTCAGCCAAACACACACACTTGTCATTTTCAGGATTCAAACCCCTATCTAACTATGTTATGACACTTGAGATGGACGCATTAGCGGAGCACACTATTCGCATTACTGGGAGGTTTCCTTTCTCCTGCTATACTTATAGAGTGCTGACATCATCTGTGTTTAGAAAGGGGAATGTGCATCCTGTAGTGTGTTTTCCCAGTTGCCAAAAGGGACATTGCTCTCCCACAGACTTGCACACACACCAACCCCACTCACACTGAGCATTTGCAGGATTCAAACCCCTACTTAACTATGTTATGACACTTGAGACGGACGGATTAGCAGAGCGCGCTATTCGCATTACTGGGAGGTTTCTTTTCTCCTGCTGTACTTATAGGGTGCTGACATCATCGGTGTTTAGAAAGGGGAATGTGCATCCTGTGGGGAGGCAGACGCCAAGCACACTCTGGCTAAGCTGTCATTCCCTAGGGCAAACAGCCTAGTGTTGACCTCTACACCCATATGTTTAATTGTCAAATGCACATTATTTGTTGCTGATAGACTGTTTGCACGTCTTTATTGCCATAGCATTCCCTGTTTGTATGAACAACTTGTGCATCTGTGGAAGATGTTTGCATATGGGAGGGATCCACTATATCACATATGTCTCTGTAGTCATTTAACTGTGTGCACTGGGCAGACTGCTGTAATGTGGTTGGTTCCTGGAATAACACGTAAAAATACCAGATATGTGTGGCCAACTGCTAAACTGAGATTTGGCCTAAGTGTGTGAGCATGCCCAGTTCAGCCTTCCCATGGCATGTTGTCTGACATATGTCTCATTTATCAAAGTGTGTGTGCATGCCCAGTGTGAGCTTTCCATATGTTGAACTCTGCAGCCCACCACATTTGTGGATGAGTGTGAACTTCAACAAATATCTCCCGTTTATGGTTGTGTGTTGTGTGTCATGTTGTGTAGTTACTGTACAACTGCTTTGTGTGTGAACACAACAGGATTATACTGTGCCTGCAGGGTTTGCATGGGATAGTTTGCATACAGTTGTCAACATCCTTTCACACTGACCTAACACTGTAGTACTGTATAGTGTACTGGTTCAGTACTTTGACTGTGGTGGACAGTATCCTGGGCTTTAGTGCTATCACTGCTTTACATTTCGATAGTGAGCACAACAGCCTGGTTAGGGGGCAGTTGTGTACATCTGACCATGTTGCATTATGTTCAGATATGAACTACTTAAACCAGGCTTGTCCAACATTGGTAGTGTATTCCACAACATAGGTGTACATTTGCAAACACTAGCGATGTGCCCTAGTCCATTTCTAATGCTAGTCGGAGAGTGTGTTTGTCCTTCGACACACATTGTAAGTGGAGTTTGCCATGACATATGTCATGGTTAGTATACTGTGCCTCTGTCTACCTGTGACATGACAGTGATACCCAGGATAAAGCTACCATCTCCCATCCACTCATCAAGATTCCTATTGAGGAAAATCGATAACTGACTCTATGGGTAGCCTGTACTGGGAGTTTACTCATGGGTGGGGGTGGCTTCTGTGTTATGGTTCATGCAGTACAGCTTGTCCTATGTAAGTCAGTGCTGGGGTTCAGGTCTCTCATGTGCATAGCTCACTGCCATTCAGATTGTACAAGGCGCAACATGTTTATTGATACCAGCAACACAGGCAACACATGGCATCTGTGCAAGCTCTTTGATACTCCTGGTGAGGTACTGTTGGGGACTTTATGGTTGATGGAGGTGTCTGCTGAGGTACATCCCACAGGGGCTATTGTAGTCAATTGTAACGCTGATGAAGGATGACTGCAGAGCCACAATGACCTCCCCTTATTTAGATCTGACAACCTTCGTAATTAGGTGGGTATATGGTATGTTTCTGTAAATACTACAGCACATGTTTGTCCAATGCAGGATATCTATCACCTTGTGTCCCCAGGTCTCTCATTACATGTTAAGTACGTAATGGGTTAACACCTATGTGGTAATTGGTGGGCACTTACTGTATATCCACGGGGTTGACTATACACTTTTCTGCAATTAGCTTGCTGACATGGCTATGGCACCAGTTGTCTGTTTCTATGTGGCCCTTTTGTGGGATGCTTGTGTCAGCTGGTGGATCATATATGGTGAGCAGTTTTTAGTCCTCTGCAAACATGTTCAGACACAGTCCTTCCATGTTGGCCTGTACCTATGGGACATATATACCAGACGAGGAAGATCCCAGGACCAAGCCTTGTGGGATGCCAGTTATATCTGGTTTGTAGTCTGACATGGCTGCAGCATGTCTGACCATGTCTGTTCTGTCCTTGGTCTGGTTTGCAACCCCTCTACTGAAATAGGGGTTTATATTTAAGCTGGTGAGCTTATCTATAATGAACACGTAGGGTATTGTATAGAAGCCTTTGCAAGGTCCAGCTACGCTGTGTGGACCACATTGCCCTCATCAATGACCTTAATGACTGTTTCAATTGAGTCAAACATGTGTAGGGGCAGGATCTGCACTTAAGAAAGCCACACTGGGTAGGGTCCGGTGTCAGTAGGTCCCCAATATCTTTATGTCTGCGGTACATGCTGATCCTTTCCATAGCTGTGCAGACCGAGCTTCTCAGGATTCTGGGGTGGTAGTTTTCAGTATCCATTCAGGCAACACCTTTGTTGAGAAGGACCACTGTTGTTGTACACTGCTCTTTGGGTACATATCCTGTGGTAAGGCTGACATTGAGCAGTAGTGTGATCTGGGATTCCATTCGTCTTGGAGTCCATGTTGAACTCAGCCCAGGACACCATCTCATACCATTGCTGCTGTGTGTTTTGCTTTGTAGATGCTGGCTGTTACCTCAGCATCTGCAATGTCAGGGGGCCAGCAGTCTGCTGGGATAGATATTTTGCATTCTGGGGGGGGGGGGGTTGCACTGCACTTGTCAGGATGTATGTTGGCAATATGTGTGTGTTTGGTATGTTGTTTGTGATATTTGTGTGATTCAGAGCATATCTGTGAATTCCCAACACGGTTCCTACCATTAGTTGTAAAAGCCTTGGGATTATCCTTAGTGTCCTGTACAATTTGTATCTTCATAGGTTCATAGGTTCATACTAGACTATCCACCCTAGGGCATTTGTTAGCCTAGCCAGAGTGTGTGTGGCTTTTGCCACCCCTTGCTATGTGAATATTATGGCCATTTATGATTTGCTTTGCTGTGCCTCTGTCTGGACATGACACAGTGAAGACCCCCAGTGTAACTCTACAATCATCCATCCACTTGGCAAGATTCCTGTTGAAGAGTGTCAGTGAGGGGCTCTGCCTAACATGGAGTGGGATTCTGGTCCAGGGTGTGGGGAGCCTCTGGATTATGTATCTGTCCCTCCAGCACATCCTATTTCATTATTTGTTGAGGTTGACATCTCTCACTCTCACAGCTCCGTTGGCTTTGAGTTTTCTGGGGTGGAGCATGTCCATTACTCCTGTGTTGGGCATGGCCTTGTACAACAGGCATGCAATGCCTCTGTGTAGGCAGTATGTGACTGCATTCAGCTGGGGTGTCTACAGCCAGGCAGCATATGACATATATTTGAGACCCTTTATCCTCTTGGTGAGGTACCTTTGAGGTCTTTCTAACTGCTGCAGGTGTCAGGTAAGGTACATCCCATATGAGGCATTGTACTAGATTATGGGTGTGATAAGAGAACAGTATAGGGGCACAATGACCTCTGCTGACGTAGATGTGAATCCTTTCATGATACGGTGTCCAATGTAGACAGTCTTCCTAGCCACATTGGCAATGTGAGTGTCACATAACAGGTTACTGTCCACTTGTGTCCCTAGGTCCCTGATTACTCCTTCCATACATAATGGTTTACCACCTATGTGGTAATTTGTGGTACCTTGTTTGGTATTTGGTGGGACATTCATTCTGTCCAGTGTCTTCAGGATGGCTGGGTGGTGTTCCTGTGTGTGAGAGTGTGGTCTGTAGCATGCTACAGACTGTACAGCAGTCTTGCCTACAGTTAGTTGCACATGGGTGGACTCCAATGCCTTGTGCATTGTCAGTTACCTGGACGTATGGGTGTCTGTGCTGAATATGGATACTCACCCTCCTTTTATGTTTTGTTCCAGGTTTTGGGGCTATGACACATGATATGTGGTATAACCTGGTAGTGCTGGTGTGCTGTCAGGAGGCTTGCAGCAGGTTTCTGTCACTGCACAGACATCGATGTTCTCCATACTGGGGATGGCCTCGGGAGCATGCATATTTAGGTTTACACATCTGGCATTGGTCAGCATTACCCTTATGTTTCTTTCCACTTATGTTTTCTAGTGTGGTGGGTTAGTCTTTTCAGCCTTGCCTACAAAAGGCTCTATGGAGGTGGCAAAGGCCTTATCCAATATCTAGACGCCCAGGGGTAACAGGTGCAAGCCATCCCAGGAACAGCTGCATGGCTTGTCAAGCATGACATCCCAAGCAGACAGACATTGGATCCCCTTGGAATGACACCAGTAAGTGTGCCACTTGCTATGACTGATCATTCTGTGTTTGCACTGTGGCATTATTCTTGGTAAGGGTAGGATACTGCAAATGGTGAGTGTCATACCGGCCTGGACTACATAATCAGAAAGCTCATCTATGTCTCTTTTCATGTAGTCTAGGGAGGTACATCTCAGGTCATTCACACCAGCATGGACTATGACTGCATCATATTTCTACTTGCTTTGGAGTGACCTGCATACTTGTGTTATGTGGCGTATTGTGGCAGCCTACAGGGAGCTTACTGTACCCTTTCCCTTGTTCAGTCTGGTGTGCGGGACAGCAGTGTGTCTCGCTATGGAGTCACCTATTACAACTGTATCAGGCATGTTGTTTCTCCTTCTGGCCTGTGACTGTTTGGCACACCAGCTTTGTGTACTATGTGTTGCATGTGCTATGTTTGGAGGTTGTTTGATTGGGTGTCTGCTTTAGAGGCCTCTGTTGGTGTGCTGTGTTTGTAATTTGTGCCTCCGGGAATGTTTTTCTGTGTTTATGTCTTTGGTTTGCAGTTGTGATAGGTCTATGTGGGACTGTGTTTGTGGTGTGTGTGTGGTTACCTTCTCCTCCTGACTAGTTTTGGGAGTACTGAGTTGAGGGAGCTCAGCCTCCAGTTTGGCTAGATGGTTGCATCTCTCACATATATTTGTATTTCTTGGGGGGAGTTGGGGGTTGTCTGTGTACTTGGGGCAGGTGTAACATTGCCTCAGGATTCACAGATTCAACTTGTTGTGGCTGGCCTTAGTGGATTGTATGTGTGGACATATTTTATTGCCATACTACTGATCAGTGATTACTTCATTGTTTATGTTTGCTCTATCATGTAGTAGCTGCCTCATTCTCTTGCATGGTTTGGTTATGGCTGGTGTCCACCATGCCAGATGCCTGCGTGCATGGCATTGTGTCTTGTTTTAATTTAGGATTGCATAATCCAAGCATTCCTGGCAGTGTTCATGGAATGGCTGTATTACAGGTTCTGAGGTGTGGCCCATATTTTGCACCTGCACAGGACCTTTAATGGATTCCACATCAGTTTGGAGGAGTGCAAATATTGCTTTACACATGTTTTCCACTCTGGTTTTTTTGACCAGGGACTGTGGTCAGGATTTGTATATCCAGTGTGATTACTCTATGGTCTGGTTTTACCAGTGAGCAATACACTTCTCATCTTGCCATCCAGTACCCATGTTGCTGATTATCACATCCAGTATGCTTACCCCTCTTGTGGGAGTGGTACGTTGTTCCTGGGCATTTTGGTTTATGGATTCTATGAACTTTTGTCATACAGTGTTGGAGCTAGTATAATGCTCCCAGTCTATGTCTGGGTATTTTCAGTCACCCAATATAATGTGGTTTGGAGGACTTGATATATTCATGTATTCCAGCATAGGCCAGGTGCAATTCCTGGTGTTGGGACAGTAGTCTGTAGCAGGCTATAAACCGGGGGGCAGTTTTAGCCACTGTTACTTGACCATGGCTAGTCCATGCTGCTTCTTGTTGTGGTACCAACATGGGGGTGTGGTTATCCTTGACAATTATTGCTAGTCACCCTCCTTTTGTAGCTTGTTCCATGTTTTGAGGCTGTACAGCACAGTATGAGGTGTAACCTGGTAGTGTTATGGTGCTGTTGTGAGCCTTGACTCAGTTTTCTGTTACAGCACAGATATCAACATTCTCCATACTGGGTGAGTTTAGACTGCATGCATCTTGCTGTTTCAACTTATCCCTTATCTTATTCTTATCCCTTCTGATACCTATGGAGGTAGGTTTGTGTTTTGAGCCTTACCTATTCAGGGCACGCTGTGGGTAACAACAGCCTTTGCCAGTATCCATACGGCCTGCACTGATAGGTGCATGCCAGTCCTAGCAGGTGGAGCATCATGCCATGCTCAGCATGTCATCCCAGGCTGGCACACATTGGATCCCCTTTGACTAACTGCGATACTTCAGTCAATTATTGCACTTGATCATCTCATTGTCATATTGTGGCATGATGCTTGGTGAGGGTAGGATGTTAGTCAGGGTCCTCAGGTGTGCATATAGTACATGGTGTTACATTACTTAACACATGGCATTCATGCCTCAGGTGGTGCTGCAGGGCTGCCTCTGTCGGATGCACATATTACACTCCCTGTACATGTTTGTGAGCAGGTCATGTCATTTTAGGCATCCCTGTTATTATCTGAGTGAGTCAGAGGGGTATCATTCCCAGGGTTCCTACTGAGCCAGTGTATGTGCTATGCGTTGCCTCTTTGCCAAGGCCAGGGCATACTGGGCACGCCTCCTTCTGCCTACTGGGGCAGGCTCAGGTTGTTCCTCCTCCGAGTCACGCTTTGCCTGTGATGGCCTTGGCAATGGTGGGGGGCTGTTTGGCCCGGCCCTATGCTGGTCCTGCTGCAGCTGTTTTCGCAAGATCATATTATGTAGCATAGCACATACCATGACAATTTGGGTACATGTAGTTGGTGTGTACTGCAAGGCTCCACCAGATGTGTCCAGACACCGGAACCATGACTTGAGCAGCCCAAACACACGCTCTATTACATTACGTGTTTGTGAGTGTGCCTCATTATGGCGTTCCTGTTCAGGTGTGTGTGCATTTCTGATGGTTGTCATCAGCCACGGCTCCAGTGCATAACCTGCATCCCCCACTAGGTGTCCGTGCGGGATGTCCCCATTGGCAAATGACTGGTACAGCTGCGTCAAATGCCAGATGTGGGAATCATGGTAGCTCCCAGGGCAGCCAGCACACACATTCATTATTATGCCCTGGGCATCACACATGACCTGGCAGTTGATGGAGGAGAAGCCCTTCCGGTTGATGTATGCCCTACCCCGCTCACCAGCTGGTGCTTTGATGTGTATGTGTGTGCAGTCTATTGCACCCACTACCTCAGGGTATTCCGCTATTTGCTGGAAGAGACGCATATTGCTGGCCAATACCTCACGGGCATTGGGGAAATATACATGATCACCGACATGTGCTGACATCGCATCCAGGAACTGGTGCAGTACCCTGGAGGTTGATGCCTGTGATATCCCCATCATATCACCAGTTGGTCTCTGGAAGGTACCTGTTGCTAGTATTCTTAGGCCATCACATACCTTGGTTTCCACTTGGATGGGTTCCCCTCTGTTGGTTCTGTGTGTGAGGCATGGACTGCACAGCTCCACTATTTGATGCAGGAGGTCTTTGTCCACTCTATAGCGCTCTACTATCTCCAGCTCATGTAACCCGTGGTAGGTGACCCTGGGCCTGTACACTCTTCTCTGTCTCCTCACTGTGGGTTGTCTGGCACCATCTGCATTGTCAATATCCTCAGCAAGTCGCCTATGTCTCATTATGACAGCTATGGCAGCCCCTAACATTTCTGCTCTGAGTTCAGCTTTTTCAGTTTTCACTTCTAATAGCTTACTCCTGTCTTGCAGTGTCTCTTGAGAGAAACATCTTGCACTGCTGTTTGCAGATTTTTAAGTGTTGGGCTGAGCTACTATTCTGCCTGTGTAATTGCCTGCTTCTAATTGTTTTCACCTGCTAGCTCCAGCAGTATTCCCTGCTAGCTTCCTACTAATTATGTTGCTTCCTTTTTCCTTTCTGTTTCCTCAGGGGGGAGCAGCGTGTATACCAGCAGAAACATGCTCACAGTGGCTTACACGCGCGCACACATGCTTACACGGCTCAGAATCGTCTTATTCGGGTTAAAACGCTCGCACACCTACTCAAGCAGTGTTACAGCTCTACCAACAGGCTTCTACATGCTAAGTCTGCCCTACACGCGCGCACACCCGCGCAAACAGTGTTAAACATCTCCCAACATGCTCCCACATGCTCAGTCTGCCTTACACGCGCGCACACTGTCTTACTTGCGATTCATGGCGCGCACACGTGTGCATGCACGCCCAGCAAGAAACTTTGCTGTAGGCAACAGTGTACACCTTCCATTTCTTGACTTTCTCATGCTTATCTAGTGGCACACCTCTTTCCATGATATCTGTCTGACATCTGTCATGTAACTCTGACCTCCAATGAACTGCATTTCTTTCTACCATTCCCCCCTGTGATGTCACCTATCTCCTACTATGTTCCTCCCCCTTCTGTAACTCTTACACTACTCAGAATGTGCTCATTTGCTATGTGACAGTGGAATTCAGTATCCTAACACTCATTTGCATCAGATTGCCTACTAATGCTTAGTTACATCTCTTAGACTCAGCTTCCCCCCTTAGCAACCACTACACGGTGGCCATGTTGTTTTTGGTCTGCTGGTCCCTGCATTGAAATTCCATGTATTGCATAAAACCCACATTTGTGGGTTTATAACCTTCATTTTTATGTTTTATACAGCACAGCCCATTTGCGCGGGGCTGCGCTGGGTTTAAAAAAAAATTATATTTTTAATATTTTTGCATCAGGTTACCTTGCCAATGGCCACATATTTGGCCATTGGCATGCTGCCTGACACATATGCACCCTTTATTTGGAGCTGACATGGCTCCATTGCGGTTTTTGCAGAAATGTACTCAGTTGTCAACTGAGTACATTTCTGCAGCTAAAACGGCTCTTACACGGGCTGTTCTGGGCTTCCTGGATCGCTAATCATCCTCATTTGCACGCTATTCAGCTGCAAGTGAGGTGATTAGCTTATCCACGCAAACTCCGTGTAAGAGCCGTTTTAGCTTGTCTCTTACACGGACTTTGGGCTGTTCCTGGATCACGAAGGCTGCATGGAGTCTTACACTACTCTTAGACTCCGTGCAAGCCTTTGTGAATCCGGCCAAATGTCTTTCTCATACTAGATCAAAGCAAGATCCTTTTTATTTTGTCCCTGGATAGAAACAGCAGACTTCTAAGAAGTAGAATATGACACTATTTTAACTGATTATAGAAATTATAAGTAATAATGTCAGGGCAATTTATTGGATGATTTAACTTATTTCCTTTCATTTATTTACAGAGCATGTGCAGTATTAAAAATACAGATATGTTTGTTTATGCTCAGGTATAATACTAATTTGTAAAAGAAAAAGTAATTACTGGTAAAACAGAGAAAGCAAGAAGTAGAATAGCAGTGCTTATTAACCAATTGCAACAGTTAAAGGTAGGTACACCTATACCTGTGCATGGGTTATCGTAGGTGTACAAGCAAGTCAGTGAGATAGATAACACAATACCTACTAAAACTGGAATCAGGACTGCTAAAAAGAAAAAAAAAATCCACAGGTCACCTACAATCACAACTGCTTTAATTATTATTATTAGATTATTTATTTGTAGCATGCACTGTAGAGTAGTCTATGCACCACATAGATATCATCAGCTGTTTAAAATGACTGAACCCTGCTGTCTCTAAGGAAGAGGCTGCCACATATCAACATACATCATGAACACAGTAGGGTGTATTGGAAGCTGACCTATAAGCTACCTGTGAAATTTCCTTTATCCTATGTACACCAGTGGTGCTGTTCAACCTAGATTAATAAAATAAAAGAAAACCCCATGCTATGAACTCTGGCTACTACTAGAAAGCAGACCACTAAGAAATGGATGTCAGCAAGTCCTTCCATAAAGGCAGGCCTGAAGGTTAGTATGATCAAGATTTATAGGATTTATAGGATAATACCTGATGCAAAAACTGTCTAGAGAAAGTCCACTTTAGCTGAATACTCTGCACATTAACTATGGGGGGTAGGCAAAAAGTGTCTTGTCTTCGGAGGCAGGATATCATGGTGAATCGAATCAATTCATAATCTTAACAATATTGCTTCGCTGGTTAACATTGCTTCATCGCCTGTCCTCTTTTCCTTGGTTACAGAGATAGAAGTTATTAGGATTATAAACCATTAATGAAGGTCTGATGATCTCAGGGTATTAGAAAGAGTATACTTGTTAACAAACAGCTCTAAATGATTTATACTATACTTCATTATTTGATTTTGAACTGTACCAGATGCTTCAACTTATGTGGTAAGAAGGCTGCTCCTTCTATGAAACTGACTGTTTTCGTGTCTGATTATATATATGTATAGAGATCATTTGACCCAACTCAAAGTTGAACAAAACTAAGCATATTTGTACTTCTGGCTTTATTAAGAATGCAATCACCCCCTGCCCCCCAAAGACCCTTTTGACAGTCCTGAGACTTGTCCTGCACCTCACATCTCCATAGATCAAGTGTTAAAATCCCTATTCAAGACAAAGAACACAGCTTCCATGATAGTCTCCCAGGCTATATTCTGCAATATCTCCAGCAAGAACTAACTTCATCATTGAGCACCCTATTCAACCACAGCCTGAGTACAGGCTTCATTCCAGCAGAGTGGATAACTCCCATTGTCATCCCCTTGCACAAAGGTTGTGCTACTACTGACCTTGGAAACTTTCACCCCATTAGCTTGACAAGTCTGATCTGTAAAGCCATGGAGTGTATTATTATGGATCTCATAAACAAGGACATAGGCAATCTCGAAGCACTTGACCCCACCCAGTTCAGATTTGTCAAGAGCAGATCTTGCCTGTTGAACCTGATTGACTTCTTTCAGACTGTCACCAAGGCCCTGGATGAGGAAAGTTAGTACATATAGCTTACCTTGACTTGACCAAGGCCTTTGACATACCCCTCCCCCCACTCAAGCATCATCAAAAAGCTAACAGAACTTGGCGGAAATTCCTATCTCATCAGGTGAGTGGCCAATTGGCTCACTGACAGGACCCATAAGGTCAAAGTAGGCACCTCCACCTCCAATAGCAGACCTGTCACTAGTGGAGTTCCCCAGAGATCTGTCCTGAGACCCCTACTGTTTGACATCTACTTCTCAGAGGTCCAGGCAAAGAGAAAAGGCCTGTGGCTTGCCAACCTTGTGATGACTGTAAGCTGAGTGCTGTCACTGACTCCCCAAATGATATTATTTATTTATTTATTTTATTTATTTTTTATTTGTTGACCGGGCTAGTCCAACTGGATATATATCCGTTTACAGTAGAGGCCCGGGGAGAAAAGCTCCAGTACATGCAAGAAAAAATATAACACTGGCATCTACAAAAAGTTATTTTAAAGCAATATAAAAGTTTAACAGTTTAAAAAAAGAAGAGAATTACATAATCAAATCTAAAAACATATCCGATAAGTTCAACAAATTGAAAAATAGGCAAACTTTTAAGAAGTAACTCTCAACAATAGAAAGTGTAAGTTTGGAGCTCAGAAAGGGGGAAGGGTAGCAAAAATTAATGTGGGGAGACATGCTTTCAGTCGGGATTAGTACAAGGACATAGCCATTGAGTTTTAAGATGTTCCTTGATATGTTTTTTGAACAGTGAGGTAGTCATATCTTGAGGGAGTTGATTCCAATGTTTACCTATGGAATTTGAAATTAACGCATCTCCAGCTTTATTGTAAGATTTAGTTGAGGATACTAGGAGTTTATTAGCCGAGCGAAGAGTGGCTAGATTTTTATAAGGAGAAATCAGTCTTGCCAGGCTAGGGGTATTGTCTGGGAAGTGAAGGGTTTTGTGAATGACAAGTAATTGTTGGTAGAGTAGGTGGTTATTAAGCTCTAGCCAGTTTAGTTGTTTGAGGTTGTGACAGTGGTGATTTCTGAAGGGAGTAGCAGTAATGAATCTGGCTATACTATTATAACAGGTAGAGAGTTTGCTAATGTTATTTTTAGATAAGGAAGTATATATAGCTGAGGCATAGAAAAGGGTGGAAATCAGGTGGGTCTGTGCAATGTTTTTTCTGGCTACTGGGGTAAGGAAGGGTTTAATTCTGTAAAGTGTCCCAATTTTTTTATTAACAGCTTTAATAGTAGTGTTAATATGGTCATCAAAGTTGAGATGGTTGTCAATGGTTACACCTAATAGTCGTGTGGTTTTATCAGGGTTAATAGATGTAGCATTATTTGAGGAGATAGTGAAGAAGGGTATAGGAGATTTATTAGTAGGAGTAAAGAGAAGAAGCTTAGTTTTTTGGGGGTTAAGGAGGAGGCAGTGTTGCATAAACCATTTTTCAATGTTTTGGAAAGTTATTTGGGTGATAGATAGGAGGGAGGAAACATCTTTAGCAGTGCAGATCAAAGTCGAGTCATCTGCATATTGGATGCAGGTAGCTTGTGGCACATTCAAATAAAGGTCATTGATAAATAATGAGAAAATAAGGGGTCCTAGGATTGATCCTTGAGGAACACCAATATTTACTGGAAGTAAGCATGATAAAATATTAACATACTGCAAGAGGGTCTCACAGCAACTAATGACTGGTGCCAAAGTCATGGCCTCAAGTTAAATGCAAAAAATGTATCATTATAACATTCAGCAAAAACATGGCCCCTACTGACTACCATATCAATGGCAACCCCTTAAGTACCCAACTTGTGGTGAGAGACCTGGGTACTCAGGTTAACAACAATCTCACATTTGACCATCATGTAGCGGCAGTGGTCAGAAAAGCCTTTTACTTGCTTCATCTAATAAGTTAAGGGATTGCATCCAGAAAAAAGGATGTTATTGCCTGTCTATACTCCTCCCTCATTGGACCAATAATTGAGTATAACACCCCATTTGGTATGTACATCTCCAAACATCTGCACCAACTAGAAAGGCCACACAAAGAGAATCCATGGCCTCCAACTCCTGTCCTATATGGACAGGCTTAAATCACTATCATTCTACTCGGTAGCATACAGATTGCTCAGGGGTGATTTGTGTCTCACCTACAAGACAATCTCAGACCCTGCCCTAGTAGAGATGCTCCATATCTGCAAGTCTAACTCCTCGCACATTACCCACTCAAAAGGCCTGAATCTAATATGCATCAACAAAACCTGCTGGAGAGACAGGTGTGTCTCCCATAGGCTGCCCCATCTCTGGAATAGACTTACCATAAACGTCAAACAGAGTACTTTGCTGACCCTCTTCAAGCGCAACCTTGATGAGTGAATGGGAAACCACAAATTTGTCCCAGGGGTTCCACCTATATCTCTCATTGACAGAGGTAACAGGTGCTGACTGAGGTTTCTTTTTTTGGGGATAAACTCTTGGCCATGCTTGTAAGGGCCTCAGCAGCATTAGCCTAGTAACCTCGTATGATCCTGTGATCCTATGATCATATTCAGAAAATGTGACCTGTCTCCTTGATTTCAGAAAGAAGTAACTGAGAGTGAATACATACTCATAAGCTTCTTCTACATAGAGTACATTTCTATTATTTTGAAAATGGCAGTTACACGTAACCTTACATCACACTTAAATAATGTCCTATTCCTTCTCTGCTAAACCAGGTGGGTGGTTTGAACTAAAAAAGATTTTTTTTTTTTTGGCTAGGACCTTAAAACTTTGATATAAAACTAATTAAAAATCAATAAAATTAAAATGCATAGAAAAAAACTTACAGTCAAACATTCATGAACACACATACACACAAACACACACACACACACACACACACACACACACACACACACACACACACACACACACATGCACACACACACACACACACACACACACACACACACACACACACACACACACACACACACACACACACACACACACACACAGATACAGTTTCACACAGAGCAAAATTAATCAGCTTAGACATTTTAGTTGTTTGACAAAGTAGTAACTTTGCAGATACTGAACACTGACAGTTCTAATATCATCTTCAGTGATGGGTGAAACGAAGATATAAGAAGCCACGTTTGTGTGCAAAGACAGTATATTGCAAAGTAAGGGACCATTTCTAGAACATGCTTTGCTAGTAAAATAGTGTTTGTTAGTGGAGGCAGACTGATTTGAAGAAAGATAATGATCTAAGGATACCTTCATTCATGTGCAAGAGGACATTTTCTGTAGCTGCATCTAAAGTATGGAATTATACATTCCTGGCATGCTCCTTAAAGCAATACTCACCATTTAAACAAGCTAAGGAGGTGATAATGAGCATATATGGTGTCAATGCCAAGATATGGGCCGGAATGTTTCTCATTCAATGCAGAATAGTCATTTACATTTTACAGTTATCCAGCTGATGAACCAGTACAGGCACTGTCTGCCACATTCTCTGTCTGGGTCACAGGGTGATACCAGAGGTTTAGTAAGACTCTGATCTCCTTTTGTATATAGTAAGGAATCTTTGAATATACTGGCAAAAAAGAGCTGCTTACATGTGTTATATTTTCTCTAAATATGCATACAGCCATAACTTTTTCTGATTGCACACTTTACAATATACTCATGATGTGAGGGCTAATCAGGTTGTCAGACTCAAACACAAGATACTTTTTGTACTTTCTAAGTACGATATGAGTATTTTGTACCATTTTATATAGCCTATGTTATAACCGAAAAAATGCCTTAGTTAACAGATAAAAAAGTGTATGACCAACCAAACAAAAACACCATATGACTGCAAATGAAATTACACATATCTGGCAAATAAAATGAATTCCTTCTTTAAGATGAAACAGTGTGTGAAAACAGTGAGGCATCAGAGCTGTCCGAACTTTGATTTAAACATTGTAAAAGGACTTAATTCGAGTCTCTATTGAGGAAGCTGTTTTATCTTTCATGTATTTTTTCATAGACAAGTGGGGATTGAATGTTTCTGATATAAGATGAGAGTTCAGCAATATAGATATACCACTCAAGGCAATAAATGTCAACATATCACAGATCTCAGTCCTGAAGAAATGTATAGGATGCAAAAAGCAATGGAAACAGTATCAGGTGGTTTGCTTAATGAAGGTCATGCTGAATGAATTAGGGCTACCACAGGAGAGAGCAATGCATAAAACTCCACCTCGATACATCACGACAGAGTGCTCATTATATGCAGCCTTATGTATTAGTGAGTAGGGTCAGTCACAAGGGATTCGACTATTTTATGGTCATGTTTAAATAATCTGGTGTTCTACTATACTGCTTACAAGCCCATCTCTGTCCCATGGCAAATTACAGAAAGTGGTGCTTACCTACTCTCAGGAGTCCAGATGCAAATGGATATTTTAAGTGTCAGTGAATCTGATAACTCACAAAATTCTGAGTCATCATTTAAGCCTCAATGTTTAGGTTTCCATCACAAACGACAGAAACCTTAAGTGCTGCTGATTCGGGGATACAATATTTCGGTAATTATTTTTGTTTATCTAACAGCATTTGTGCCTATATGCATTTCTTTTTCTTGTTAGGGAGGAGGGAATCACCATCACAATTGCTAAAATATTTTGAAAATATAATTTTAAAATATAAATATGCGTAGTTTTAAAGTAAGTATCGGTTTGGTTAATACATCCCTGTATTACCTACCACACTGTGTGCTGTTAGTAGAGTTTCCTTATAAACACTGACCATGATTATGTATTTATTCATTTGCTTGTTTATTTATGTATTTTGATGTAATTAAGTGTTTTGCTAAATATAATACACTATGCAAATACAAAATTAAAAGTTATACCAACAGTAACTCACTTGTGACTCGACCTAAATTATTGTCATACTAGCAGACATAATCCATCTTATTCTTCCTCTTTCTTTTTATGATTATTTTTTTGCAATAATTATACATGATTTTGCTATAAAACAGTATAACCTGCACACAATGTGAATAACCATGTAAGTCCCCAAATACTGATGTTGATATTAAATAGTAAGGTAACCTGAAAAGTCATAGCCACTTACAGTATGTCCTCTCTTCCAAACTCCCCAAAAACAATAACTCAATACACTAACCATGCCTTTTTAGTTCTTGGGCCTATACTATGGCAATCTCGTCCCTCCTTTCTTAAAGAATATTCCTCTTATCCCAATTTCTTCTCCCAACTAAAAGTATCTCAATTATCAATGCAAATACAAGTTCTTTCTCTCTGGATATATGACATAATCTATCCTGTCTTTATCTGATTCACACTATATCTTCTCTCTCGCTCCTTCAAACAAAAGCAAGCATATACATTAATGGTTTTACTCTGTAAAGTAACTCAGCGATACATTTATGTAAATATTGTATAAAGTTCTGTTTTCTGCACGTGTGCATATTTTACACCTGCATTCTGTTTATCATGTTATACATGCAATTTTCTTTACTCCAAGGCTGTGACTGAAATTGCTCCATTAGTATCAGTGCTTTAACTCACTTATAAACTGAAATAAATACATACGTCACAAGTTAATGTTTTTAACCAGATTATAGAGATGCAAGATCGAGCAAGAGCATTGTTCAACAAATATTTATCAGTGAAGAACATTACTGTGGCCTTGTGGTATGAGTATAACAGATGAATTTAAACATATGTGATCAGAGTATGTGGTTAGAATAATGGCTGCTACAGTAAAGTGTTTGAGGTCTGAATCTGGCTTGTGGTAGATTATGCATATATTGGAAGTAATTTGCTTGGTGGTTTGAATGAAGGTGGGAGGATGGCGTAATTGTGGTTTGAATGAAGGTGGGAGGATGGCATGATGGTTAAAGTGCTTACCATGCAGACACAAGGTGCAGCGTTTGATTCTCACATGGGGTAATTGGCTAGACTTAAAATGGCCCACAAGGGCAGTTAGCCTAGTACTAATCTATGATGGAGTCCACACTACAAGGTTTGAGGTTTAACTATCCCTTGTGGTAGTAAATATTTTAGGAAACACTTTGCTGGTTACAGGGATGGATTCTACACTAAAGGGTTGAGTTTTGAGTTTGTCTCATGGTAGTTAGCCAACACTTTAGGGAGTAATTTGAGATGGTAGTTAGAATGACAGTTTCTACAGTAAAATGTTTAGAGTTTAAATTTGCCTTGTGATAGCTGGCAACTATTTTGACTGCTTTTGCTCTCCCTGCACACTAGAATGGAGTCCTGAGAAAACTACCATATTTATGCTTCTTCATCTGCAAGCAAGATGCAGGACAAAATACCATTAACCTTCAGCACAATTAAAACAAGAAGTGGGGAGTCACAGTGATCCCCAAGCAAGATGCAGGACAAAATACCACTGACATTCAGCACAATTAAAACAAAAAGTGGGGAGTCACAGTGCAAGGAAGCAGCAAGTAATGCCTTCATTATCATTCCTGGAAATAAACTTATAAACTTTAACACAAATAAATAAACAGGTCAATTATGTCTACTTTTTATACCTCACCTATGTTTAATATAGCTCTGTAGAACTGTCTCATATCTATATAAGGCAGACAGGGATGAAATGAAAGTGATTACAAAGCAATGATTTAGGAGGGCACCAAATATCTTTAGGTTTATCTTTAGAATCCATTGCTAGGCAGGGAAGAAATGAAAGTGGTTATTAAGCAATGACTTAGGGAGAAGACCAAATATCTTTAGTGCAGTTGTTTAGAACCCCCTCCCATGTTCCTGTCTTATTGTAAGCAGGAATGCTATCTTCATACCAGTGTACCTGCTAGCTACCCTGAAACTAGATCTGCCAAACCCTCTACAGAGATTTTTCATCATCAGCCTCCAAACAGGTGTCATACAGAATGAATGGAGGACAGCAATAGCACAGGGCTGGTGTGTCAACTGACCCAAGTAATTATAGACTGGTAGGGCTGATGACCCTCATTTGTAGAGCTACAGAAAGGATTATTATGGAATAAATAACGACATAGGCAACCTAAGTTTAATGGTGCTATAAACACCTGCTCAGGGGATCTTAATCTCTTCATCAAAATCAGTTAGAACATGTTGTAAAGATAAGTATGTATCACAGAGAATTCGGCTTCTTTGCAATCATCTTCCTCTTCACATTAAACAAAGAGCTTCCCTTACTCTATTCAAACATAATCTGGATAAATGGATGGGGAACCACAAATGTATACCAATAACACCATTGTTCCTTATGAAAAATGGTAACATGTAAATGTCATGCCAGCTTTAGCTTCAGTATCCTAGTAACAAACTATGAATATAAACTATGAAACTATATTTACATGAAGTAAACGTTTTTGCTATGTGCTCTGTCTGTGTTGTGGTCTAATTTATATATGCTTGCATTTGTAACTTTATAGTTTTTCACTCTTTTGGATGACTATCTTTTATTGCCCCAGGTAAATGTTGAACACCTTCTTTTTCAGAAAGTTGGCATTCCTAAAAGACGGAAGTCCATGTTAATCCCACATGAGTTCACATTCACTGCACTCGGGGTCACTTCACTTTATTAAGCTGCACCCTATTCCCACCCACGTCCTAATTATTTATTTTATTATTTCAAACCACACCTGCTACTTTATATAATTTCCTCTAGATATCTTTATCAAACCACCATGTCCATGTTCTTCATACTGTACCCATCATCTGTAGGAAGATTGCTTTACAACCTTATAACTTACTTTTAGTTCATTTCTGAAACTAGACTTCATATTTATTTAAGAACTACTTCAATCCCATTTTTCATTACACTGTTTGTACTAAATAAACTGACAAATAGTAAATGGTTGTATCCTGGTTTCTCCTCTAAGAGACTGTCATATGAAACCTAATAACTCCATCAAATAGCAAGATGGTGGTGTAAGTTCTTATTTTATGCCTGACCTTTCATCAAAAACAAACACTGTATGACAGTGAAATATGTCTTCTTTCTGGTCTATGGAAAAAATAACTGTGTCTATAAAAGTGCTACTTAATTCTACAATCTGGTGACACTGAACTGAACCCATGACTCCCCACCTCTTCTAGAGCTTTTCTGATAACTTCCAATAACCTAAGTCCTTCAAAAAGTAATGCAGTAGCATTCATGAACATTGGTACTATCAACAATAAGTTGTCACAACCTTAAGCCTAGATATCGTATCATATTAGCAAAATAATATCAATTAGTGAACCATTGCGGAAAGAAAATGGCCGGATGCCCCCTTTGATTGAACATCTATCACCTATCTGTATATAATTAACTCGGCCCTAGAATAAGAGGTGAAGCTGAAACTCTACTTAATAAATGAAAATGAACCTTAATACTTATAGGTTAGATTAACACTCACTTCTGCACCAGTAATTTAATATACACCTAACATGTAGTTCTCTTACATTTTTAAGACAAGCATATGAATCACATTAATATTCAAAAATGACATATGATTATTTACAAAATTCCAGATAGCTGGGCTGGCAGTACCATACTAGGTATGGTCAATAAGATGAGTGACACAGCTCACTGTGGCAAAGGTGGTACACTTCAATTACACAGCAATGGAAGAGAGGTACATGAAGAAGGGTGTATTGTACTTAGTTGCTGGAGTGATGAAGGCTGTGAAGTATGGAGGTATTATGGTCTGTGATGTGGATGTCTTTCACATACTCAGTAGTTGTGTTACATACAAGGGAGTAGTCAGTACTGTGGCCACATGCTGGTGGTCATTCCACATACCGTCTACTCCAGGATACAGGTCACATATCTATCGGCCTATAGGGTGTGATGTCTATATTATACTTCTGTTGTGTGTTTGTTTTCCTGACATAAATGCCCCCATCTTTGTGTCATTGCAGGTGTTTTTATGGCTATGGCAAAAACCTTTGGTGTGTGTTGATACTGCCTGTATTATAGCAATATCACAGTTGGAGTCAATGATTGCCCGCAATCTGTAGTCCTTCAGACAGCTGTTTGGACACAGGATGTGTATGTCATTTGTGATGTCTGTGACTTAAATAATGGACAGGAAAGGGCCTAGCAGACAGCTCTGATTTACAGACCTGATCACTGGACCTGAGGTATAGTTCACTTCATACATTTCAGCATACTTAGATGCCATGTATGTGATCCACTGGTCTCCCCACATGGTGTTTATGGACACGTCTGACAGTATTGAGTGAATACCTCACTGCAGATTTATGTCAAATGCCTAGGGCTTGTCAAGTTCAAAAGGACAATAGTGTTGTCATGCATGCTCTCAATGACCTCTTTGAGAACATCTAACAGATGTAACAGACATGATGTACCATTAACAACTCACACAGGTCTGTTGCACACAGCTGGGATATTAGTAGTGTCAATTTAATAAAAGGTCCATGATGACATATTGGTCTACCTGAGAAGAGTTAGGATGTGTCTATACATGCATGCATTGGGTGCTGTTGTCCCCAACTCACATGGATGCATGTTGATGTACACCCTTCTACATGAACATCATCTGTGTGGAGGGTATGTTGAAGTGTGTATTCAACCATGTCAGGAAGGTATATGTGTTGAGTCATGAGATAGATGATCTGTGATGTTGTCAGAAGCCATTGATTCTGTGTGATAGGCCTGGATGAAGATAATACAGTGCATATTGGCTATCTTGATTGTGCCTAGGGTTTGAACACAATCTGCCATACAGGTATCATTGAGAAACTCACCCAGCTGGGGATTAACCCTTATGTCAGTAGATGGGTAACCAACTGGCTCACTGACAGAACACATAGTGTGAAAGTTGGTGAATCAACCTGTACCAGTAGAGCTGTCACCATTGGCATACCCCAGGGATCTGTACTTGGCCCTTTACTGTTTGGATTCAGTTTCTAGACTGTTCAGGCTAAAGTACACATATGGCCTTTGGCTTACCACATTTGCTGATTCTTGCATACAGGATGCAATCATTGAGTCTGCTTATGATGATAACATACTACAGGAGGGGCTAACAAAGACAAATGATTTTTGACAAAGCCACACGGTGTACAGATAAATGCAAACCTGTCTTTATTTTGTCCTTCTGCAAAGTATAATTCCCTGATAATTACAGCATTGACAACAATCCTACTATGCTTAAATTCACTTGGAAAACAGATAAATAACAATCTGAACTTTGACCACCAAGTGTCCATACTGGTATGGAAAGCCTATGTTGTATACATCATAAATCATGCCATTGTATTCAGCTCAAAATACTGTCAATTCATGGAACTGGAGTGGTAGGATACTTATGCTCTTCTGGCTCTACAGACACACACACACACACACACACACACACACACACACACACACACACACACACACACCCCAGTGAGAACAGAACCCCTACATATCTAAGTACACAGACTACAGAGCTCAGTACTTTATGTACCACCATGACTTTTACAAGTCTGACTTTTACAAGGCGGCAGGACAACTTATAGTGGATGGCATCAGCAGTACATGTAGGAGAGAAGATGGTGGAAGGCCTGCATGCAATGGATTTGTAGACATGTGGAAGTGTCAAAATGATGTCAATTCATGGGACTGGAGTGGTAACTGTAGGATACACAATTATGCTCTTCTGGCTAGACAAACACTCACACAGTTGACTGCATTGAGGTCATGATCACTAACTCTCTAAGTACACAGACTACAGAGCTCAATACTTTATGAAGGCACCACTGCATAAGTCTGAATTTTGCAAAGCTGCAGGACGGCTTATAGTGGATGACATCAGCAGTGCATGTAGGAAAGATGTTCAGAGGCCTTCATGAAATGGATGTGTAGGCATGTGCAAGTGTCAAAATACTGTCAGTTCATGGAATTGGAGTGGTAACTGTAAAACACACACTTATGTTCGTCTGGCTAGACACACAAACACACACACACACACACACACACACACACACACACACACACACACACACACACACACACACACACACACACACACACACACACACACACACACACACACAGTTGACTGAAGTAACATCAGAACCCCTATCTATCCAGCATCTATATCACGTTATCGAAAGTTTACTTAATCGAATCAGTGAAGGTCGAACTTTATTGATCGATTAAGTAAAACATCGAATAATGTAAAAAAATAAATAAATAAAAAAAAAAACTAAATGGTGTAGGCAGGGGGACAAACCACCCTGCACCCCCCTACTTAAATATACCAACTCCAAGACCACACTACATTGAGGTAAATGGAAATCTCCCCTTATGGAGATTTCCATTTACTTGCACAATGTTCTTCACTGTTGATGTTGTCATGCCGACAATATCAGACTCAATATTGTCAGCTTACGACAACATGAAGTAGACCCTCTATCTAAGTACATAGACTACAGAACTCAGTACTTTACACAGGTGCCACAGCACAAGTCTGAATTTTACAAGGCTGCAGATCAAATTATAGTGGATGACATCAGCACTGGATGTAAGATAGAAGATTTGGAAGGCCTGCATAGGTTCATAGCTTCATAGGTTCATAGAAGTTTACTAGGCTAATGACCATAGGGCCTTTACAAGCCTAACTGTGTAAAAACACAAGTGCCCTTATTGAGTATAGTTAGATGTTTATTGTTAGCAAAGAGATTTTATTAATCTGCACCAACTGTCCCTGTCCATGAGTGACATAGGTGCCATCCCTGGGGTGAATTTATGATCACCCATCCATCTGTCAAGGTTGCACTTGAATAGGATCATTGAGGAGCACTGCTTCAAATTCAGTGGGAGCCTATTCCAGAGGACTGGCAATCGATGGGAGATATATCTGTCTTTGCAGCATGTTCTGTTCATGTCACATGCTAGGTTGAGATCCCTGGAGAAAGTTATTCTTGTCCCATTTGATTTGCAGATGTCCAGCATTTCCAGTAGGACAGGGTCTGAGACTCTGTAGGCCAGGCACAGGTCACCTCTCAGCAGCCAGAATGAGTACAGTGACAGGGCTTAGTGTTTATATGTATGTCATGTTTTGGAGGCTTTGGATTCTTCGGGTCAGAAACCTCTGTGGTTTCTCCAGTTGCTGCAGATGTCTGTTGATGAGATACATACAAATAGCCATTGTACTCAGTTAGTGGTCTGATAAGGGTCAAGTACAGAGGAGCTAGGACCTCATCGGTCTTGGATGCAATACCCTTATTTATAAGGTGTGCAATGTATACCACTATGGATACATAGTGATTGAAGTTTAGATTGCTATCAATCTATGTTCCCAAGTCCAACACCACTGAGTTTGAGTTTAGAGGGGTGCTATATATATCATAATTAGTAGGGGTATTTCTTTGTCAAAGGGGACAATGAGGCATTTTTTGTGTTACATTTCAGTTTGCGACTTTGGCATCAGTCATTTGTCTGTGTCAGCACTTTCTGTAATATGTTAACATTGTTGGGAGGCTGTATATGGTTGTGCCCAGTTGACAATAATCTGCAAACATGGTAAGCCACAGGCAATCTACCTACACATGGACTTCAGAGAAATAGTTTGCAAACAGTAGCTGGCCCAGCACAGATCCTTGTCGTACTCCACTGGTAACTGGTCTACTGATGTAGGTGGACTCCCTAACTTTGACAGTGTGTGTTCTGTCAGTGAGCCAGTTGGCTACCCATCTAGTAATATAGGAGTTATTCCCCAGATGGGAGATATTCTTTATGATACCTCAATGGGGGATTGTGTAAACGGCCTTGGATAAATAAATATAGGCAGTATGTCCTGTTTTCCCTCATCCAGGGCTTTGGGGACATTAGGCACCTATGTCCCTGTGGATAGGGTCCATGATGATTCTCTCCATAGCCTTGCAGATAAGGCTGGTTAGGCTTATGAGTCAATAGTTCCAAGGGTCAGGTGATGGATGTGCAGGCATGTTCAACTGTGAAGATAGTTCTAGTCCTGTATGTTACTAGATTGACGAGCATTGCATATCACACAACATTTGATATTAATTTATGTAGAATAGTTGATATATGTGTGAAAAAGTGTTGATACACCATGGTCACAGTGCATGGGGTGAGGTAACACATAGCTTCATTGTAAATAAGTGACATAATGTTAGATAGGGCATTCAGTTTGTTATATTTCCACAAGTAGTTTCATGGCATAAAGAGTAACTGGACAGTAAACAGCACTGATACATGCTAATAGTGACTTTGCATAGCGCAGCTGCAAGCAGCGAGTTTGCTTGATGGTTGGAAAAGTGTTTGCGCATGCAAGATACAAATTTCCATTGCTTTCCCTGTTTGTGCATAACTAAGCAGTGTGCAAATGCGAGCTGCATTGTTAAAAGTCTGATAATTAGTGGTAGAATTACACCTGCTGCTTAGCTGACTATGTGGCATCAGGCATAAATGCATTAACACATTTATTTTGAGCCCAGATGATACTGAGTTTGAATCCAGGTGTATCTAATACTTTTAAATAAACAGTGCTAATGCAATGACATGAATTCTTTATAGTACATGTGTTGCTGTGTGCTGGCATAGTGCAGCAGTGTTAAGTGGTATTATGTGGAGGTAACCTCTGCATTGTACAGCTGCTCATCATCGCTTGGTGTTTGTGCATGATACCAAGCTTCACCTAAACATAGAGGCCAAAAAGTGAAGGGATCCATTGCTTATTCTGCTACTTATGTTTGCTGTATGTGATTCTTTTTTTACCAGATTGTAGGACATAGAATAGGGTGGATAGGAAAGTGGTGAAATGGGGGGCAAGCAGGGGTAAGAACAGAGAGAAAGCAATACATGAATGTGCTGTTGGAAGGTGGGAAAGACCTTTAGATATCCATTTCATCATCAGTAAACACTGATAATATGTGCAGAATATTATCTGAATTTGGACTATCACCTAAACAGAGAGGGGTGACAACAATGTAATCATGCTGTATAGTCAATTGGACTGAATCAAGTGTGTCAAGATCACATGTGTGTAAAATGGAGAGCTATGTATGGGACAATATTTTTTTGTGGGAGAGGATGTGACAGTCCCTACTCTGGACCAGTAATCAAGGAGTCTCAATCCTCACCATTGACACCAGTGAGGGATGGCCATTATGAACAAAGACAGATACACATGGTATTTTCAGATGTAGCTCTCTAAACCAAGCAACATTTCCCTTAAGAGCACACAGGGAGCACACTCCAGACCTGGGGCTGGACTCTGTCCCTCTTTAGGCCCCAAGTAAGACTCCACACTGACCACTGTATGTCCCTGTTTCAAGTAGCTGACACATACACTTGGATATTTGATTGTCTCTCTCTCTCTCTCACACACACACACACACACACACACACACACACACACACACACACACACACACACACACACACACACACACACACCTGGGAATGGCTAGCAGAGATTTTTCAGTTGTGCCCCCTCTGCCCAGACTATAAGCTAATTACATTGCCACCAGTCAGCTACTCCAAGTTTCTTACAGGGGTACCAAATTACACTGAGTAAAAGTAATACTAATACAAATGGTAGAGTTTGAGCAATGCAGCAAGGCTTTCAGGAGCAGCCACAATGTCACTAAAATAAGCATAAGTACTATTAAGATTTTAAAAGTATTTTCTTAAGGACCAGTCACAATTAAAGGTGTAAAAATATTTAATAATAAATAATAAAATAGAAAACACGAGAATACTGAATATCTAGTTACAATAAACACCAGAGTTTCAATCACATGATATATAAAAATAGCACAGTTTGCTAGATTCACACAGATGCAGAAAAACAATACTTTACTAATCTCAGTATATTTTCCTGACTAACTAAAGAATTACTGTTCCCGGGTTAAGTTAGTTAACTACAGCAAAACAAGACGACGAGTGTTGAGTTGCTTACTACAAGCAAGGCAAGATGAGGTGTGGTTGTGGGAGATATCTGTGAGAGATCTCTCCTGTCAGGTTCCAGAAGACAAAGTGCTACAGTTCCAAAATATCTCTCACTAATATCTAAAGAATAATTTCAGTGTCGGTTATAGAATGACATCACATCGACTTTGGTACAATACACACCCAGAGCTTTCGGATCTGTTGCAGCATCTGAAAGCTATGGAACAATTTCATAAACTTCCACTGTTCCAGGGTAGCAATTATTTCACCCCAAAGGACAATACAGTAAGATTCCTAGTCCTGGATTTCCCAAACGTCTTGGTCTCTGGCTGCAATCAGACCTGTAAGATAAAATCTGGACTGAGACTAACCTCTTCCCTTCCAGAATTGTCTGTTAAAAAATATACATTTAATCAGTTATAATAATACTGACTGACATACATGTATATTTCTTTTCTGTCCAGCAGGATCCACTTTTGATGCATTTTTAATACAAGCATCTTTACAAATACATTTTTAACACAAACATCTGTACAGATAAGTGTGATAACCAAATGACATAAAATTCTTTACAAGACTCCAGCTAGCTATACTAGAATATGTTACACACCCACACAGCCCTACTCTCCCTGGTGCAGATGGAATTACCTCATATCCTCACACAGGTACCCATTTTTTTAATCAGTAAGAGAGGAATACTGGGTAAGGGAAGTATGTGTTTCTGGGTGAGGTAAGTTGGGTAGGTGAGGAAGCAAATGCAAGCAAACAAGACAAGACACAGGGATGGTGAGGGACAGAAAAGGTTGGGGGACACCATGATTGAGGTGAGGGAGGGGAGAACACATGTTCATGCCCACCAAATATGGAGACAGCGAGAATAGAGTCCTCCCCCACTGGACTGTCATCACTGTCCTCTTACTCCATTGGTGACTGGAGTGCTTGACATCTTTGCAGATCAGTGTGTGTGATATACCTTTAAGAAGCTTTCCAGTGTGTCAGCACATACATATAAGTGCAGTGCACACGCAAGCAAGAGTGCCATTTTGAGTAAGTAGCCAGAATATGAGCATGCAAGTATGTAGTCAGTCAGTTAGATAGTTTAGGTTTAATGTTCCTGCCATCCATCCTGATGTATTTGTATACAATAAACTACTTAAAAGAGCACCCAAGCCTCAATGTCTTCTTAATACACATAAGAAGAGTACATTGTGTCAGAATGGGATCCAGGGTCACAGCCATGATGCAACTGGTTAAAATTGGAGGAATATATAGGAGAAGATCATCCTTACTACTCAAATGACTTGCAAAATAGGTCAGAAACAAATTCCAGGTATTAAACCTCACGTAAATTATTTATTTTGCTACAAATATAAAACAAAGCACTCAGAATGCTCAAAACTATTTTTTTATTAAAGGAAATGTCAGAAAGTGTGACGCATTGATAAAAATATTCAAAATAATTACAAAAATGTTTGAAACAATATCTGAATCGCATAACATGTAGAAAAAAGGTAAACAGCTGTATTTTGTGCTACACGCTATTTTTTGTATTAACTAAAGCTATTCAAAATATCTGAAGCATGCAAAGTGTTTGTAAGTGTGTGCAGTATTACAGTGCATATTTTTCAAAGTAAAGTTGTTTCAAAGAATATTTCGCAAAGTACAGTTATTTCAAGGTATATTTCTCAAAGAGTTTATTGTGCATTTGAATGTTATTACAAGTACCTGGTGTATGTGAATGTTCATACATAATTACAAGGGCCATTTTGCATTGTGTTTTATTACTATAACCTGTGGGCAGGGCAGAAGGATTTTGCAGACATGCACCACTTGTGCTTGATAACAATACTGCAGAAAATTAGAGAGTTTTTGAGCAGGAATACAATATTTTCATACAAGCTGCTTTTTCCTGAAAAAGATACACACACAGACATTTATTCTGCTTAAAATAGCAGGTCCAGAGGTCATTGAAAGAGAGCATTTATTTGTGCATGCACCTGCTTTGTTTATAGGGAAGGGGGAAACCACCATATAGTGGTACTGGCTGAAACAAGGGAAGACCCAGACTGCTTAAAACATAAATTTAGAGAAATGTGTAACCCCCACATGAATATTACAATGGAAAGGCACTTATTTTACACAAGGGATCAAAAGCCTGGTGAAAAATTTGCAGCATATATAACTGATTTGAGAAACAAAGCTAAAATGTGCAGATTTGGTGAATTGAGAGATGAGATGATAAAGGACAGGCTTATGTGTGATATTAATAATGAAACAGTGAGAAAGATTTTGCTTCAAGACAGTGATTTAACATTGATAAGGCCATTGAGATTTGTCAGATATACTACCTTACAAAAAAGCGCACAAGTATGCTTATAAATGAGAATAGCTGTGGAAGGCACAGTGACAAAGCTCATTTTGATAGTATGTATCACATGGTTAAAAGAAACAGGCCCAAGCACATGGCAGCTACTGCAGGTCCTGTAACAGTCCCTGAGAAACCCCAAGTCTTTCCAGAAAATTCCAGAGCATGCTCAGTGAAGCATAAGGGTGAGTCATCAAAGTCAAAACATGTGCCCCCCACCTCATAGTCAACTGTTTTAATTATGGCGGTAATCATGAACCCAAACATGAAAAGTGCTTAGCTTTTGGTCAGCAGTGTCATTCTTGAAATAAGTGGAATCATTTAAAAAGGTTTTGTAAATCAAATTAGGCACATTCTCTTATTAAAAGAGGGCACTCCAAGAGGCAAGTTGATCAACTAAAAAGCTGTGACCCTACTTTTTCTGTTGGTGGTTTGTCTGTGCTTGGTGAAACAGTCAATGCAATAGATTAGTGGGCAAATAATGCAATATTTTGTACTGTTTGGATTAATGGGAGTCCTGCAGAGCTCAAAGTAGATACTGGCTTAAAGTGCAATCTTTTGTCAGCAGAAATGTTTGCTAGAGTAAATGCTGCAGAACAACTTGATTTGACAAAGTGTGCAAAACTTGTTGCTTATGGTGGTGAAGAGATTCAAACAGAGGGCTCAGTAGTGTTTTCATGTAACTCTGCTGGGAACAGCTGTGACTTGCAATTTTTTGTATTCAAGAGACATGTGCAGCTATTATTAGGCCTCAGAGACCGTTTGAAAATGAGACTGCTTTCACTTAATAAAGAAGTCCACCATGTAAGCCTGCATGACAACAGCTCAGATTTCACCCAAACTATTTTTTCTAAGTATGCTGATATTTTTGCAGACAAACTAGGCAAACTAGCAGTTAGTGTACTCTGTAAAATTAGACCCAGAGGTCAGCCTAATTGTCAGACCAGCATGAAAATGTCCAGGAGCTATGCAGAGTAGAGTCAAAGCCAAGCTAGACAGAATGGTGCAGTTAGGAGTAATCTGTCCAGTACAAGAACCAACTGAATGGGTATCTTCCATAGTAGTAGCTCATAAGAAAAGCTCAGATGATATCAGAATATGTATTGATCCAACAGATCTGAACAAAGCAGTAAAAAGGCCTCATCATCCAATGTGTAGTTGAAGAAGTTTCTCCTCTTGTGCCAAATGCCTCAGTTTTTTCTATCGTAGATGCAATGAGTTCATTTTGGCAAATTTTGCTTGACCAAAAAACGTAATTGTTAACCACATTCAGTACACCATTTGGAAGATACAGATTTCTGAGAATGCCATTTGGGATAAATTCTGCCAGTGACGTCTTCCAGCGTGCAATGGAGCAAATTTTTTTCTCGCTATCCATGTGCTATTATAGTAGATGATAGTCTAGCAGGAGGCAATGGTGAATCCAAACATGACAGAAACCCCAAGAAAGTTCTGAAAAGAGCATGTCAAGTCAATCTTAAGCTGAATCCTCAGAAGTGCAAGTTCAGGCTATGAGAAGTTACTTATGCTGGTCACATGTTTACAAGTACAGGCTTGTGTTCAGATCTTTCCAAGCAAACAGCAATTCTCCCGATGCCAGCTTCAGACAATGTTCAAGCCCTACAATGTTTTCTTGGCATGGTCAACTATCTAGGCAAGTTCAATCCAGCTTTAAGCCAATGTTCAGCACTGCTCGGAGCATGTCATTCAAAGATGTAATTTGGTCATGGTCAGAACAGCACCACAAAGTATTTGAAAATTGATAACCCACCAGTTCTCAGCTAATATGATGTTCACAAGCCAGTTACTCTTTTCTTGGATGCTTCTAAATTTGGTCTAGGTGCAGTCATTCTTGGTAGACCAGTAGCCTGTATATTGAGGACTCTTACCCAGACTGAGATGCAATATGCCCAGACTGAGAAAGAGCTTTTGGCAATTGTGTTTGCATGTTTGAAGTTCCATGATTATATTTATGGTCAACCTATCCAGACTGAAATTGATCACCAACCTCTTGTTACTATTTTGAGAAAGCCTATGCATACAGCTTCAGCTAGACTGCAACTCATGATGCTCAAATTGCAGAAGTACATTTTCAGTCTTGTTTCCACAAAAGGCAAACTTCTTTATTTTGCTGATACTTTATCCAGATCACCCAGAAAAAAAAAACTTAGAGCAGAATAACAATGAGCAACTTGATTTTGAGGTCATGGAAGTAAGAAATGTTTCATCCATACATCTTGATGAACTCAGAACTCACACAACTTCAGATCCAGTTCTCCGGAAGCTCCATCACTTTATCAGTCAAGGAAGGACTTCAAAGCAATTTTGTTTACCAGTAGAAGTGCAACCTTATTTTCCATACAGAGATGAGATTTTGTCCGACAGTGGTATCATCATGAAAGGTCCTAAAGTGATTGTTCCAAAATCCTAACAACAAGAGTATATCAAGATCTTACATCGTGGCCATCTGGGAACTGATTATATCAAAACAAAGATGAGAGGTCTAGTATTTTGGACTTCTATGTCAAGAGATATTGAGAAAGTACTTTCATCTTGTTCAGTATGTAATAGTACAGGGCCACATCAACAGAAAGAAACACTTCAGTTAAGCCAGATTCCTGAACTACCATGGTCTTTTGAGTGGAATGGTCAACATTATTTGGTGTTAGTAGACTCTTATTCAAATTGGTTCAAGACTGACCTACTTCCCAATCTAATTTCCAGTTCTGTCATTACTAAGTTGATGTGACATTTTCTGTCCATGGTAGCCTACACAGAGTTATTTCTGACAATGATGCACAGTTTACAAATCAGCAGTTAAAGAAATTTGCAGAAGAGTGGGACTTTTTTATATTACGAGTAGTCCTGAATACCCTCATTCAAACAGCTTGGCTGAATGTGCAGTTTATAGTGCAAAACAGCTGTTAGAGAAATCCAGATGTGACAATACAGATGTTTTTTCTCAACTTGTTAAATCTTACAAACATTCTTCATGATAAACATCTTGGTTCACCTGCCCAGAGACTTATGTCACAATAAACCAGAACCACACTACCAATCAGCAGTAATTTATTGGTTCCATGTGCTAAAACCAACAAAACAGTAAAACCCCAACTGTTGAAAAAACATTTGCCCTAGAAGTCTTACTATAATAAAACCAGTAAACCACTCAGTTCATTGAAAAAAGGGGAGAAAGTGAGGATGAAGATGTCAAAAGGTTTTGATCACATCAGATTTCTGAAAAGTTTGTCAAGAGCCAAGATTGTATATTTTGGAATCACAAGGAGTGGAATTCAGATGAAATCAGAAGCATTTGTTACCAGTGTCTGTTCCAGTGTTACAGCATTGTGTCTTTTACAAAGACTCTAGTTCTCAGAATGACTTGTCCAATGTTCCTGTTCCAGAGGATATTCCGTCAGCAATCCCCATTCCTGAGATAATCCCTGAAATGACTCAAGCAGAACATTCCCCCAAGACTGTCCCTGTTGCTAAACCCATGTCATGAGATCAGGTTGTATCTCAAAACCTACTTCTAGAATACACAGCAACCTGGACATGACTGTTTTTCTTTATTAGTGTCTGTACAATTGCATGCCTATCAAAATGTCATTGTTTATATGAGACAGCTCAGTAAAGTGGGAGAATGTAGATCAGTGTGTGGGATATAACTTAAGAAGTTTTCCAGTGTGCCAGCACATACATATAAGTACTGAGCACGTGCAAGCAAGAGTGCCATTTTGAATGAGCAGCCAGAGTGTGAGCATGCAAGTATGTAGTCAGTCATTTAGTGAGTTTGTTTAAGTTTAATGTTCCTGCTATCCATCCTGATGTATTTGTATTCAATAAACTACTTAAATGAACACCCAAGCCTCAATGTCTTCTCAATGCACATAAGAAGAGTGAAAATCTTCTCCTCCTACCTGCCATGAGGGAGAGCAGCCTCTCCATCCTGCATAGGCGTACATCAGTAGTGTGACCCTCAGCACCAACCCTGGCATCTCCCGGTGGGTTATGAAATCCCCACATCTTCCACTGCTCCCGGAGGGTACCACTGCACCAGCTTCCAGGGCAGTACTACCCAAGAGCAGAGGTAGCACAGGGGCAACAGAGGCAGTGCTGCCTGGTTGGGTTACAGAAGTGCTGGGCTTCGGTGCTAGAGCCGATGAAGTGGGGGCAGGCTGATCCACTGGGGCTGGCCTACCCCATTGTGCTGTGTGGCATTTAGTAATTTGACACACATGGATGACATGGAGACATTTTGATGGCACATAATAGAAAATAAAAAATGAGAGATGAGAGCTGGGGTGAGAGAGAGAGAGAGAGAGAGAAAAAAGATAACATTAGTACCATCATATGTGACATGTAATGCATTAACACAATTATACAACTACTTTATCTGAAATATTACATTTAAGTATATGTCCTAAAAAATAAACACTATACCTACAGTTTGCTGAAAGTAATCCTTGAAATGTGCATATATTGCACATATGCATGTTCCAATTATACAGGTTACAGTTAACAACAGGGCACTTCTGCCACTTGTATACAGTTTAATTTAATGTAAATATTATTAAAGAAATGCAGTACTGTATAGCTGTGACTCATGGTAATGGAACCCAGAACCTCTGACTACAGTCTTATATTTGGCTCCTAAAGTTGGTTTGTGCTAAGACTAATGCATGCATACTTGCTTTTACAGTTAGGATATGCATGCTCAGTTGGCCACAACTGTATAAATAAACCCAAAAATCTATCTTTAACTTTTAAAGCTACAATAATACTTCTCTTGTGCTGCATACATATCACTTGCTTACCTCAGTCTCTCCATTTGAGCAACATGAGCACTTTGAACTGTATGTCGACATTAGCCATGGAAAGAACAGAACAGCATTATACATATCAGTTTTGCCTATATTTAGCTTTCTAAGTATTACAAATACTTTTGTTGTCATACTTACACAGCCGTGGGATGTCTGCAGTCTCAAATTCCGTCAATCAATGGTTGAGGGTATCTCTTTTCTGCTTGTGTATGTCATAAAAATGGTGCCTACACTTTTCCCAAGTGCACAGCATGCAAGTAGCACTGGATACAGCCTGAGCCAAACTACTCCACACCTCAGACTTGTACTGGGGTCAAAATAGTCCCTTGCAGAAGCCTTTGGCTGTGGTGCTTTACCAGTAGTCCAATAAATATCCTGGACTCCTGGACACCCTACATCTGTGCCTTAAACTGAGCAGCTTCCCCACTAACTCCAGCCATGTCTAACACCTGACCTAGAGCAATGGAAAATGATGCCTTCCCGCCAATTCCAGTTATTGCTTTTACTGGTATTGCACAAACCTGAGCAATGATGCCAACTGTGTTTGAGTGATGTTAAGAGAAGCACGGCAGTGCCAAGTAAGGATGACATAAATATTTGAAATAGGAAGGTTAATCTGACACTTGACCTTAGTTGGAGAGTTGTCTGGTGATGTAACTTGGAAATATGTATTGAAACATGGCAGGTAACTGTAAGGTGTGTTACGTTTGCAGACATACACTGTGGGCATAAATGTCATGACCTGACACATTTGTTTTTGGCCTTATACAATGATAACATTGATTTTTTTAAAGTATGATATTCAAATCTAGGCATAAGGGACAAAATATTTTCTTACACAGTGTTGATTTTCCATCTTTGACACAGAAGAAGTGTTGCTCAGACATAGTCAGGGATCATTCATAAATACAGCTGACAGTAGGAAGAAACTGTTGTCCAAGGATAAAAAGGAACAAATTCCAAATTGGAAAAACTCCTTCATTAGCCTTAGCAAGCAAATTAGATCACTAATTAAAACCTCCAAAGCCAATTATAAATCAGAACTAGCCTCTGAAACAAAGGGAAACCACAAACCCTTCTTCAGTTACATCAGAAACCTCCATGGCAAGGCCCAAGTTTGTTCCGAATTACTACTTAACAGCATCACTTACACTAATCCTGCTGACTTAGATAGGTTCAGAGCAAACTTCACCCTCTATCCCCCAAAAGGCCCTTTTGACATCCCCAATACTTGTCCTGCACCTCATATCTCCATAGATCAAGTGTTAAAGCCCCTATCCAAGGCAAATAACACAGCTTCCATGGGACCTGATAGCATCCCAGGCTATAGTCTGCAACATTTTCAAAAATAACTGGGTTTGCCATTGAGCACCCCATTCAACCACAGCCTAAGTACAGGCTTCATTCCAGCAGAGTGGAGAACTGCCATTGTCATCCCCATGTACAAACATGGTGCCACTACTGACCCTGGAAATTATTGCCCCATTAGATTGACAAGCCTGATCGGTAAAGCAATGAAGCATATTATTATGGCTCTCATAAACAAGGACATAAACAATCTCCAAGCACTTGACCTCACCCAGTTCAGATTCGTCAAGGCAGATCCTTCCTGTTGAACCTGGTTGTCTTCCATGGTCCTGGATACAGCTTACCTTGACTTGGCCAAGGTCTTTGACACAATCTCCCACTCGGGCATCATTAAGAAGCTAACACAACCTGGCTAAATCCTTATCTCATCAGGCAGGTGGCCGACAGGACCCTCAAGATCAAACTAGGCAACTCCACCTCCAGTAGCAGACCTGTCAATAATAGAATTCCCCAGGGATCTGTCCTGGGACCCCTACTGTTTGGTATCTACTTCTCAGAGGTCCAGGCAAAGACAAAAGGCCTGTGGCTAACCACTTTTGTGGATGACTGCAAGGTGGGAGCTGTAGTCGACTCCCCAAATGATGGTAACATACTGCAAGAGGGTCTCACAGCAACTAATGACTGATGACAAAGTCATGGCCTCAAACTAAACAAAAAAAATGTATCATCATACCATTTGGCCAAAACACGGCCACTGCTGATTACCACATCAGCGGCAATCCCCTAAACACATAACCTGTGGTGAGAGACCTGGGTACTCAGGTTGATAATCTCACATTTGACCATCATATAGCAGCAGTGGTTAGAAAAGCCTTTTCCTTGGTTCGTCTCATAAGCAAAGGGATTGTATCCAGAAAAAAGTAGGTTATTATCTCTCTTACTCCACCCTCATTAGACCAGTATTTGAATATAATGATCAATTTGGTATGTGCCTCTCTAAACATCTTCACCAACTGTAAAGGCTACAGAAATACCTCACAAAGAAAATCCATGGCCTCCAAAACCTGTCCTATGTGGACAGGCTCAAATCACTGTTACTCTACTCAGTATCATACAGATTGCTCAGAGGTGATCTGTGTCTTGCCTACAAGGCAATCTCGGACCCTGCCCTTCTAGAGATGCTCATATCCATGTCTAACTCTTCACACATTGCCTGCTTGAAATATGTGACAGCGACAAAACCTGCTGGAGAGACAGGCTTGTCTTCTAGAGGCTGCTCCATCTCTGGAATAGACTTCCCAGACACATCAAACAGAGTACCTCACTGACCCTCTTTAAGTGCAACCTTGATGACTGGATAGGAAAATACAAATTTCTCCCAGGGGTTCCACCTGTGTCCCTCATTGACAGGGGTGACATGTGCTGACAAATGTTTCTTTCTGGGGATAAACTCTTGGCTAGGCTTGTAAGGGTTCCAGGGCCATTAGCTAGTAACCTTCTATGATTCTATGTGTGTGACCTGACAAGGTTCTTGTATGTAAATCCAGTTGTGTATGTATCTTATTTAATTGTGAAGGTCATACTAGTCCAGATAGCAGAATTATACTTATAGAAATATAGTAGACACTATACCCTCAGCCATACATCTGAAAACACTAAGGGTGTCCTATCCCTCGTGCATATAATTAATACCAGTTACATTATCTAAAGTGTTATAAGTGACAGTGAATATAATATGAAATGGAGCAATACTAAAAATGTATAGAATGTCCTGTATTAGAAACCATGACCATGTGTATGGTAGTGCTACACTTACACCTGCTGTCACAAGATTGTTGAAATAACACTTGTCTATTTTACAGTTCATTGCTATAAACTGTACTATCACAACAGAAAAAATAGGTTGCACACCCTGTACTAGAACCCAGGACCATCTGTACTTTAGCCCTACACTTACACCTAATGCCACAGGAGTAGTTACATGACAGCTCCATAATTTCCTACTCATTATTAGGTTTGCTGTGTTAACCATCACATAACACCACTTAGCATGTTTACGTGGCACCCAACAAAATTAATTGAATGCATACATTTTCAAATGTTGGCTGTCTGCACCCTGTCTGTAGGTGTTCCATGACTGCAGCTGTTGGGAAACCTTTTTAAATAGTATGCAACACCAGTGGAGTTGCATGATGGAAATTAAAAATTGCAACAATGTATTCTTTTTGAACTTTGCATTTTTAAAGACACCCTATCTGCAGGTGTTCTGTCTGCTTCCTGTGTGGGCCACTAGTCTACTTTGTGCAATGCCATGCATTGCACAAATGAGATAAGCACAGTCAAACCTGACATTAATTTTCTCTGTTTGCTTTGTTTACACTGAGCTGCACACTGCGCAAACAATGGCAAAAAAGAATGAAAATGAAAAGGGAAAAGTCGTTGATATAATGAAAACCAATCTATGATATAAACACTACAAAATGTTTTTTAATACACTTGAAATATTTATACAGAGATCTGGATTTAAACTCTTACTCCACAAAACCTTCAGAACACAGTAAGGGTGTCTTATCCTTCTTTGCCACACAAACAGCTTTGCAGCAGTGAAGTGAAATCATTCTGCATACAACCAACTGCAACATCATCCATCATACTAAGAAACCACATAACAGTTATTTGTACAGGTATAAATTTTTGGATGTAGTGCATTGAGTGATTACACAACCATGTATGACTATTGCTTGCAAAAATGCAGCTCTGTCTTACCTCTCTGTGTTTGCTGTTCATCCTTTATCTGAACAGTAATCTGAGATATGCAGTCTGTAAAAGGCATTCTATGTCCTTGTCCTTAAAATGTGTGAGGATATTAAATGGCAATGATATGCAGTTGTCAAATGAAGGGGAGGTCGGATGTTAATGAACAGAACCTATGAATTATGTGCTGCTTAGTTACATTTCCAACCTTGATCAAATTATTTATATCCACTTTGTAAGTCTAACATGACACACCCACTGGAGGTAGGGCAGTCTGCATTGCTGTTGTGTTTTCCTTCTCCCTAACAGTAATTATTTAGAGTTGCAATCCATTAGCAAAAAAAAAAAAAAAAACACTGAAGGAGTGCCTGCACTTTGTTTACATATGATACACAGAGCCAAAAGTTTGGGATTCAGCAATTCTAATGAGTTCACGCCTCATTTGTTTCTTCATTGCGTTCACAGCCCTGAATCTACACCATAAAAAGACAACCGTGTAGCTAGGAAACCTGAAGGTGAGGAGACTTGTTTATGTGGAGAAAACAGAAGAGGCTATTGCTTTGGGATATATCTGCAAAGAAGACTCCGGAACTTGAGAAGATATGCTTGCATTTTCAGCTATATACTGCAGATGCTGAAATGTCATTCAAGAATTTGTTTTTCATATTTATATAAATATATTAATTAGTAAATGTTACTGTTATCTGTATGTATTACTTAGAAGTGTACTGACAGTACGGGCATGTTTGTCAGGGGATTTAGGTTCATAGGTTCATAGGTAAGTACTAGATTATCTGCCCAAGGGCATTTATAAGCCTAGCCAGAATGTGTTGGCTTTCACCACCCCCTTAGATTAGTTCCCTGCACCTCTGTCCAGCAGAGCCATTAATTCCCTGTGCCACTGTCCAGCAGAGCCATGGCAGTGATCCCCGGGCTAAATTTTCTGTTTCTGATCCACCCATCAAGGTTTCTCTTGAAGAGTGTTAGTGAGGGGCTCTGCCTGATGAATATTGGAATCCTGTTCCAAAGCATGGGGAGTCTCTGGGACAAGAATCTATCCCTCCAGCATGTCCTATTTATCATTGTGGTGAAGTTTCTATCTTTAGAGCATGTGGCTCTCCGGGATTTGTTTTTTTTTTAGGTGGAGCATGTCCATCAATTCTGGGTTGGACATTGCCTTGTATGTCAGGCAGAGATCACCTCAGAGTAAGCAGTATGCAACCAAGTACAGCTGGAGTTTCTTGAGTCAGGCTGCATAGGGCATCTGTTTGAGGCCAGTAATCCTCTTGGTGAGGTACTTTTGTGGTCTTTCCAGCTGTTGCAGGTGTCTTGTAAGGTACATCCCAAATGGGACATTATATTCTATGATGGGCCTAATGAGTGATGAGTAGAGAGGCACAATAACCTATTTTGTTCTACATGTGAACCCTTTTGTGATTAGCTGGGCCACATAGAAGGATTTTCAAACCACCTTGGCAATATGATTATCAAAGGAGAGATTACTATCTACTTGGGTCCCCAGATCCCTCATTACAGCTTCTGTATTTAGGGGACTACCACCTATGTGGTAGTTCACGGGTACTTTATTTTTTCCAAAGGGGATGACTATGCACTTTTTGGCATTTAGCTTGAGGCCATGATTTTGACACCAGGTATCCATCTCAGTGAGACCATTCTGGAGGGTGTCTGTATCAGCCAGAGAATCAATTATGGCTCTTAGTTTGCAGTCATCTGCAAAATTGGTCAGCCATAGTCCTCCTATGCTTGCCTGTACCTCTAAGAAATATATACCCAACAGGAGGGTCCTCAGACTGAGCCCTGGGGGATGCCACTTGCAACTGGTTTAGAGTTGGACATAGAGCCTGCAACTCTCACCATGTGGGTTCTCGCCATGCACCAGTTGGCAACCCATCTTGTCATGTAAGGGTTTATATTCAAGCTGGTGAGCTTGTCTATAATACTAGAATGGGGAATGGTGTCAAAAGCCTTTGCAGAGGTCTAGGTAGGCTGTGTGGACCTCCTTTCCCTCATATATAGCCTTGGTAACTGTCTCAAAGATGTCCACCAGGTTTACGAGGCATGATCTGCCCTTAACAAAGCCAAACTGGGTAGGGTCCAAGGTTTGGAGGATCCCAGTGTCTCTGTTAATGAGTTCCATGATGATGCACTCCATAGCCTTGCAGACCAGGCTAGTCAGGCTTATAGGGTGATAGTTCCTGAGATCCATTGTGGCTCCACCTTTGTGGAGCAGGATAATTGTTGCTGTGCACCACTCTGTGGGTATGTAGCTTGTAGAGAGGCTGAGTTTGAACAGTATGTTTAGGAGAGGGGTTAGTTCATTTTGGACCTCTTGTAAGACACAGCCTGGGACACCGTCTGTTCCCATTGAAGCTGCATTTTTGGCTTTGGATATGGCTGTTTTAACCTGTGTGTTGGTGATTGACAGGGCCCTACATTCTTCTGGTAAGGTTATGGGCCCTTTAGGGATGAGAGGGGATGAAGTTTGCACTAAACCTGTCTGCCAGAATGCTGGCAATATCAGTCAGTTCAGTGTATTCTGTGCCATTCTGCAAAAACTCAGAGCAGATCTGAGAGTTTCCACTTAGGTTCTTTACATAGCTAAAGAACACTTTGTGGTTATCTTTGGAGTCACTGGCAATTTTTCTTTCGAAACTAGCCTTGGATGATTTAATGAGGGATCGTAGTTTCTTGCTGATACTGATCAGGGATGTCTTTCCTTCTTGGGATTTTACTCTTTTCTGTACTAGTTTCCTCCTTCTGTTGTATAGCTTGTTTATGGCAGGGGTCCATCAGACTGGTTTCCTTTTCTTGGAGGAGTGAGTCTTGGTTTTACTTGGGATAGCACGATCCATGCATTCCCACAGATGCTCATAGAGTACCTTTGTAAAGGTTTCAGCAGCTTGGACAGCATTGTCCTTTAGCATGGGGGCTGTGAACCTTTCCACCTCAGTCTTAAGTAATGTGAAGTTTGCTTTTGAAAAGTTTTTCACGGTGGTTACCTTGATTTGGGGTGGGGGCGGAATGTGGATATCCACAGTGATTAGTCTATGGTCTGATCTAACCAGCAACATTTTACAGGTAGACATGATTAGCAATAGCTTAAAATGGAATGTTCTGTATTAAAACTGTGCACATGTTTCAAGGACTGTTCATTTGATATCGCTTTAAGCATTTCACTGATGGTTTGTTAGCAAAATGTGTCATTTGCCTGTTCTTTGTGGGTAGGAGGGAAAAGCTGCATTTCTGTTTTGGCACAAAGAAGGATATGTTGCTACTGTTACTCTTCCTTGTTTTGCATCCAGCCTTGCTTTGTGTGTAAATGTACTATGTTACAAACAAACAATTCTTGTTGTTCATATTTCAAATATCTAGGCTGTTTTATGCTTTGCCAGTTAGTACTACTGAATTGCTACTTTTTCTACTTTATCTGGGAACAGGTATTTTTTTTAATGTGATACTTATGTATATTATCCTTCTGTTGTGTTTTAGGACACCTAGGACTATGGCACCCAGGCATCTCAATCTCTAAAAGCCACCCTTCAGTGATTCTGAAAATCCTGTCATTGTGGAAGCTCTTAGGTGACATGGTGTCTTTCTGCTTGAGATGGTATGTGGAGATATGTTAGGCAGAATGCAAATTTGGCACCAGATAGTTGCAGATGAGAATGCAGTAGACTTAGCACAGCAGGGCATATGTATGATCAGGTGTACCATAGGGCCACTAACATGATCTCATCTGCACGGAGGATAGCAGATTCAGTGGCCCATGATCAGATGGGTACTGGGGGGGGGGGCTGCTACAGAATCTTCACTAACACCAAATTAAGAGTTCCTGTCCACTGTCAGGGATCCTGACAGCCTCCAGGAATGTGCAGAACAGCATGTCCTTGACATTGGTGCTACTGTTTCAAGGACAGCAAGTATGTCCCAGGAGGAGCTTATGTACCACCATTGTTAAATACTGTTGTATAGTAAAATATTTACATCAATACATTAGGTCTGTTTAACAAGAAATTTGTTAGGGGTATTGTAGATTTCTACAGTTAACAACACATTCTGATTGATTACACATGGGCTTAGGCTGGACTTATCATCATAGTTCTTGCTGAAAGTACAGTTAATGTACATAAAAAGGGCAAAAAGTTTTACCCCCTGTGTTACTGTTAATTGTAATGATGTTGTCCTTACCTTTTGCTTAACTTCTTCCAAGACCATCAAGAATAGGTGGAAGACTATCATCTGCACATGGTAAGCCAAATATTTTTTATGTCAGAACTGACGAGAAGTTCAAAGAAATATTTAGTATGTGATGTTGGTGTCAGGACTGTTGTGTGTATTGCTTACTGTCTGTAATAGTGGCACCACTGTTAGCCTGTTAGCATATATTGGACTATATATAGTAGTGTAGGTCCTTTGTTTGTTGATTATCATCACAGGTGTTCCTGACAGTGGAAGTGTGGGACTTCTAACACCAGATGTCAGAGTATCAGCATACTCTCATGATTATGATGGTGGCCAAACAAAGGGATGGTTGAGGAGTGCAGAGGTTGAATCTGACACTGAGGTTGACATATAGCCATCACTGTAAATCCTTTGGATGCAGCCACTAGGCCTATGCCTACTAATTCCAGTGAGCTCTCAGATAATGGGCAGGTGGAGGGTGAGACAATCGATCAGGGAACTCTGGTTACTGTGGCTTCAGTGCCTGTTGATTCTGGACATAGCCAAAATGTGGGTGAGGTGCCATGCAGTTGGGTTGTTAAGGGCGCTCAGAGTGTCCGTCCTCCACCTGGCACAGGCATCTCTTCCCATGCTACTCAGCATATGTTTAGGGCCATTATGGAGGCACAGGCATGTTCCCATACACCATCTAGAGAAATGCTTAGGGCTGTAGATGTGCCACAGGCTGACATGTGTAACTGCCTCCACTGTGTTGCCGATTCAATGAATCAAATGAATGACATGTTGGAATGGGTATTGTCTGTGATGGGGACATCTGCTGGGAGGGGGATAGCATCCTTGTGGGTGTAGGTCAGCCACATCATCTGCTGTTAGCTGACATGGCCGTGCCTGATCACATTCCCATAGAGGCAATACTAGCACTTCCCCATCAGTGGTTAAGCTGTCTACACCCAGACATGGCAGGCCATGGGTTCATGATCCTGGGTGCCCTTGTGAGGGAAGCTCATTCAAAAGCCATCAGTTGTGTTCAGGTAGCAGCAGTGCATCTGATCGTGGGCATGAACATGCCATTGCAACTCCTGGCAGAAACAGTTCTCATGGTTGGGTATGACAACAATGAACTGCCACCTCTACCATGCACGGCTAACACCTGTCCAACATACCAAGATGTAGAGCTAGCACAGGGCTTGGCTGTGATCATGCAGACACTCACACACCAATTTCACCTGTAGAACCAATACAGACAGACACACACAAACAACAGTTACATGGTTCAGCCATTAAGCTTAAAACTCATTTTGTCTCTCTGCCCATTTGCTACTTTATCCAAATGTCTGCTTGCTTCTCTTTCTTACTCACACACACTCACCAACCTTTTGTGTCAGCCTGGGCTTCCTGGCTCCCCATATAACACTCTGTGCAAGTGATGATAACTGTGCCATATCCCTGTTTGCTATCTTTTGGATTCAGGGATACATAAGCTTTATGCCTGATGCTCATGGTGCATAGCTGACTTAGTGCTTAGTATATCTGCATTTGTGATGTTGAATTGTTAATTGTACCTTTGATTTATATTAGTCTTAGAAAGTTAGACAGTTGATTGCATCACACTTTTTTTGCATCAGTATTGATAATGATCTTGTGAGGGTTGAGAAGTCTGAAATTCAAATGTGTCCCATTACTTTCTAACTTCTGTCTTTAAAGATTTTCCAGTACAACTGTATGGTGCTAAACTGAGGACATGCTATGACTAGCAGTACGTTTGAGAGGTATGACTGTGTAAATCATGGGTATGTAAAGGTTGTGAGCATCGCCTGGCATCAGTGTTACTATATGTATGTGCATAGGAGGAAGGTTTTAGCCCCTTAGATGGTAAGTGAGTATGCTATGCATTGTCTCTTAGCCATTGCGAGGGCATATTGAGCATAGCTATGTCTGCCTACACCCACAGCGGCTGCTGGTTCCTCCTCTGACTCCACACCTATGTGTGACTGCGGTGACATTGCCATTGGTGGTGGGATGTATGCCCCTTTCCCTTTTTGATCCTACTGAAGCTGTTTTCTCAGGATGATGGTGTGTGGCATGGCACATACAGTGAATATTTCAGTACATAGGTTCATAGGTTCATAGGTAGGTACTAGGCTATTGGCCCTAGGGCCTATATAAGCCTAGCCAAATGGTACCCTGGCTTTTGCCACCCAAGAAAATAATTTTCCTGTGTCCCTGTCAAGCAGAGCCACAGAAGTGATGCCTGTGGTGAATTTCCTATCTCCCATCCAATCATCAAGATTTTTCTTGAAGAGTGCTAATGAGGAGCTTTGTTTGATATAGATAGGTAGTTTGTTCCAGAGTATGGGAAGTCTCTGGGACAGGGCTCTATCCCTCCAACATGTTCTGTTTATTGTGGTGACAAGGTTTAGGTCCCTAGAGAGTGTAGCTCAGAGGGATTGGGATTTCTTTAAGTGGGGCATGTCCAACAGGTCTGGGTTTGACATAGCTTTGTATGTTAGGCAGAGATCACCTCTGAGTAGGCAATATGCAACAGAGTAAAGCTGGAGTTTTTTGAGACGGTCTGTGTAGGCCATCTGTTTGAGGCCAGTAATCCTCTTTGTGAGGTATTTCTGTGGCCTTTCCAGTTGTTGTAGATGTCTTGTGAGGTACATACCAAAAGGGGTGTTGTACTCTATAATGGTCTAATGAGTGATGAGTAGAGGGGAACAATGACCTCTTTTTTCCTGGATGAGAAACCTTTTGTGATGAGGTGTGCCACATAGAAGGATTTCCTGACTACTGTGGCGATGTGATTATCAAAGGTGAGACTACTGTCCACCTGTGTCCCAAGGTCTCTTATCACACTTTCGGTGTTAAGTAGACTACCACCTTTGTGGTAGTTCATGGGTACAGAATTTTTACCAAAAGGGATGACAATGCACTTTTTGGCATTGAGCTTGAGGCCATGGCTTTGACACCAGGCACCTGTCTTAGTGAGGCCCTTTTGTAGGATGTCCACATCGTTAGGAGTTTTGATTAGGGCTCCTAGGTTGCAGTCATCTGTGAACTTTGTTAGCAAAAGACCTTCTGTGTTAGCCTATACTTCAGAGAAATAGATACCAAACAGGAGAGGACCTAGGACTGAACTCTGTGGTACTCCACTTGTCACTGGTCTGAAGTTGGATTTAGAGTCTGCTACTTTCACAGTGTGGGCTCTGTCAGTGAGCCAGTTGGCAACCCATCTTGTGGCATAGGGATTTATACCTAGTTTAGTGAGTTTATCTATAATTCCAGAGTGGGGGATGGTGTTGAAAGTCTTGGTGAGATCTAGATAGGCTGTGTGAACCACCTTACCCTCATCTACGGCTTTGGTGACATATACGTGGATTGTACTTCAGGCCTCCTGCAGTTGTATCTAGACACTGGGAGCGACTTTGGCAGCACAAACAATATGCTCTGTGACATTTCTGGCTTATGGTGTTTTTCAGCAAGGGTGTGTGCATTTCTGATGGGCATCATCAGCCACAGTTCCAGTGTATAATCTGCATTCCCCAGTAAATGACCCTGTAGGACCCCCCCCCCCCCAGTGAACATCTGATACAGTTGGGAAGTGTGCCAGATATGTGAGTCATGGGAACTGCCTGGGTTGCCAGCACACACATTCAAGATGATGCCCTTGGCATTACACACAACTTGGCAATTAATAGAGTGGAAACCAGTTCTATTTATGTAGAGCCTTCTCTGTTGCCCGGGTGGTGCCTTAATTTCTACATGTGTGCAATCTATGACACCCAGTACTTCAGGGTAGTGTGCTACAGGGTAGAACGCCTAAATATTTCTGGCTCTGTCCTCAGGATTATGGGGAAAATATATGTGGTCACAGGCATGTTCAAGCATAGCATTCAAGAATTGATGGAAGATCCTGGATGTTGATACCTGTGACACCCCTGTTGGTCTATGAAAGGTACCTGCAACTAGAATTCTAAGTGCTACACATACCATCGTCTCCACTGTGATGGGTTCCCCTCAGAATGTGCTGGCTCTGATTTGAGGGTAACAGAGGTTGCAGAGTTCCTGTAGTATGTCTCCATCCATCCTATAGTGCTCTTTCAACATCATGTAGGTTAACCAGGGTCTAAAAACTCTTCGCTTTCTTGGCCATAGTCTATTAGCAGCAGCAGCAGCATAGACTTCAACCTGTTGCACATACACATGAATTAAAGCAACAGCAGCAACTAACATTGTTTCTGTGAAACTCTTTTCCATGGCTGTATTCCAATAGAGTTTAGAATTTGCAGAGAAAACCAGCACTGAGTCTACATGGTAGCTTTATAGCTTGTTGAATAGCTCCTCAATCTTGTATTGGTTATTACCATGCAATTCAGCTGCTTATGCTGTAATTAGCATGCCACAGTGTTTACCTTGTTTGCCTGGCTCTACACAACTGTACACACAGGGTAGAACTGGCTACTGAATCTAAAACAGTTTCCTAGTATATGCACATTGCACAGTGTCATGCACATGGTAGAAATGGGCCATGTAGGCCTTATTGAATCTGGCAACTGGTCTTTGCAGTCAGTACGGCAGTTTAATAAAAGACAGTTGTACAGTCATTCTAAGTGACCTTTTTCTTGTGATACAAAGAATGTAATTTATGCTGCATGTTGCATTATATGCACCACATATTATGTGGGAAGAACTTTTATAAAATTAAGGAAACCTATTTATAAAAATATGTATGCCATTAGAGATTAGGATTATACAAATACTTTACTCAAATAAACTTTAAAGTGTAGAAGAAGCTAATTCAAATGTGCAGTTTCAGTGGGGTTTAGTCCCCCTCATGACAGGCATGCCATAGAGCTGTTGCTGGATTGGAAGGTATTATGTATGGCAAGTGAAAATGAATGTCTGTCAAAAACCTGGGTTGAATAATACTGAAAACTGCATTTTTTGTTCTTGTCCAGTCTGGTGAATGTGGGGTCTGTATGTCGAGCTAGAGAGTCATCTATGACAAATATATTTCCATGTGTGGAAACAAACTTCTTTGTTGGCCTCACATGATTAGGATTACTTTTATGGTGACCCTTGGGTGATCCGTGTTGATCTGTAGTATGTGAGAGTGGGGAAAGCATAAGTGTTCATAAGTGTTCCCTTGTGTGCTTGAGACTGACATTTTTTTTTCTTTACAGCTTTAGCATGGGTTATGGGCTCAGTGCTGTTGTACTGTCATTTGGTAGTAGCAGTGAATAGTTGGTAAGCAAAAGGCAGTTGCTACACTTCCTTAGAACACTTAATGCAATTTGACTGGCCACAGATGGAGTAACAGCAGACTGTTGAGCCATGTTGACAGGAGTGGAGGACTAGGGATGGTCATTAGTACTCAAATGTTGAAAGAAAACTACAATAGAAGACCATGAAGATTTACGGGTAAAGTATTTAGAGAATACTCTGAAGTTAGTGAGATGTTAGCTAATCTAGCAATTAAGTGAAAAACAGAATTAGGTTTTGCCATGAATGAGGAATAGTGGTTGTTCAACTATTGGATTCTATCTGGCTACCTCTACTACTGGTCTCCATACAAATATATGCAGCTAGGAGTCAATGCCCCTTTGTTCCTTTTCTGATCAGAAGCAAAACAGTAAGACTAATCTGCGGCTGTTTCATGAGATATGGGCAATACATGGTTTGTTGATCAGCAGTCTTCGTCTAGATGCTGTAGAGTTCTATGGGTTTGTTGTAGCCTTCTCCTTGTAGATACCCTGGTTAGCAAATACAGCAGTTCAGCACAAGGCAACTAAGCTGCACAATAGTCCATAATAAAAACTGAGGGGGTTTACACCAAAACAACAACCAGACCAGACCAATTGGGAAACTCCCAAGCAAACTGCCCACTCACAGCCAGTTAGGACTCAAAAGTCCCCTTGGTCCTTCTCCCACCAGAAGGAAAACAGTAGCGCTCATCCCTAGGTTCCTCCTAAAAACAGTTATAAGTCTTTCTACTGATAGGTGGACTCCAGGAAGGCAAGAAACTAATGTCCTTCTGCTCTTTCTCTCACCACAAGCAAAACACCACTATTTTATGCTGATTGACGAGCAGTTTGTAATCTACCAGTGATTGGTAGCCTTGCTCAAGATGTCACAGATTTTTAAAGTAAGATTAAAAACAAATGGGTTTATGCTCTAGGTATTGCAATGTGCACCAAGCAGTTGGAAAACAAGAAAGGCACAGTTACCACAACAAGAAAATAGTGGAAGCACTGAATCATATACACAAACTTTAATCCACTGGTTTAGCACTTTCAGCCCAAAACTTAGGCCTTCATCGGAGCAAACATTTTAAAAATTGTCCCATTTTATAGGGTAATGAATACACTTTCAACTAATCAGATCTCAGCTGCCATTAAACCCAATGTAAAAAATAATTGCAAAATAATAAATGCATTTTGATAAAACATATGTCAATAAAAACAGTAAAACTATTTACATTTATTGTAATAGGCCTTTCTTTTTAACATAGCTTTATAATTGACACCATTGTTGAGCCCTGGTGCCCTACATGCATCCAAAAGAACCTGCCATTTAAACTCTCTAAAATCAAGTTCCCCATCTCTGTATCCATTAAAATCCACTGGAACATGATCTATAACTGTACAAAGAAACTTAACACTACCTTTATTGCCCACACAGGTTAAAGTATGTTTGTAAAGAGCATTATCTAAGTTGTTCTTTTTAATGGCATAATAATGTTCATAAATTCTATTTTTGAGGTGCCTGTTAGTCTTTCCAATATAAAACAAAAAACAGGTGGAACATTTTGCCATGTATACCATAAAAGTGGATTTGCAATCAAAAGTGCCAGGAACACACCCTTTTCTGAGTTTCAATTTCAAATTGTGGTCCCTCTGAAATAAATTTACAAAAATTGCATCTTTTACATTTAAAAGTACCAATGCTTCTTTGGGGCTTTTTTGTGTCCACTTTTCAACATTTCTTTGAAATTTCTGGCTCTTTTTTTTAACAAAAAGGAGAGCTTCTCCTACTACCGCCTGAAGATCACTGTTAGAAACTAATATTCTCCAGTTACTGGACACTCCTTTATTTTTGTGAAAGTTACACAAGGTGTGAGAAAAGTCTGCAATTTTCTTTTGTACAGTTATCACAACCTTAACAGTCTAAAGGGAGTATGTTCCCAATTTGAACTTATAATCCTCACTTGTATGTACAGTTAAGATGAGACTGGGAAGGTCTTCCAAAGTCAAATGTACAGTAGGAGCTGGCCACTCAAGAGTCACTGAGTTTACTAGCTCAGTAGAGTAAGGGTGGGTGACAGTTCAGTGGCACTTGACAAAGATTAAGACCTTTCCCATTTTGCTCACCTCATATGATGAATACTACTTCTCAACTCCTCTCACGAATCACCTAGCTTTGACTGCATTGCAGTCAGAGAATAGAAAACAAATCTTTAGTAACTTGCCTTGAGAATTTTTAAAACTCCAATAAAAATAAAATATAACAAATTTAAAGGAAAAATAAATTTAAGCTTAAACAAATTGCAATAAAAGAGAAAAATGAATAGAAGCAATACAGGTGTGCAAATTTTAAATAAGCAGTTCCAAGTAGTCACACAACAATAACAACAGTCACACTTCGGTGACAACTCACAAAGATTAAAACCTTTTTCTGCTCTGTTTGCCTTAAATAATACATTTTATTTTTCTTATCCTCCCACAAATCACCTTAACTTAATCCATTTGCAGTCAGATACTGGAAGAAATGTTTGCTAGTTTGCCCAAACAATAACTTTTAAATTACCAAGAAAAAAAACATAAATAAAATGAAATAATTTAAGTGGAAACAAACTGGAATTAAAAGAGCAAAATAAAAGAAACACTGCAAATATGCAAACAAATGAATAATAACAAAACAGTCACACAACAGCAGCACTCACAGCTCAGTAGAGCTGCTTAATAGTTACTTTTTACATTCAGAAGGAAGAATGCACATTCTATCCATGCTGTGGACTAACACAACAGCTCTTTAGGCTTGCCTCATTATGTGAGGGGCTATGTGAGTTTGCAAACCTAGTCTTCAATTGTTTTGTAGAGTTGAAGACTTAACATGTGCTGTGTGTGGCCCTCTAAAAAGATGGAATCCTAGGGTTATGAGCTGTGTAGCTCTTTTGTGAATGAAGTGGGATTTATGTCTATGTCATTTTTTCAAGGTAGATCATAGGGAGCTTCATGAGTGGATCTTGTCACCAATCATGGAGTAGAATATAATGATACAGCAGATGTTCAAAGAGTGAATGGGGACCTTCAGGTGGCAGATTCGGTCACATTTCTGGCTGTATCTAGTAATGACCTTTGTGATCTCATCATCACAGCTGATTTTCTGATAACATAAAGTAGCTAAAATAAGAAACAACTTATTTAAATCTGAGGATATGATGCTATCACAGAACATAGCATCTCGGTCTCTTAAGGGAGCATTGAAAGAGATGGTCATACCCATTGTGGAGTTCTTGTACCTCTCTTTCTTTTTTTGTGAAAAATGGCAAGGACTATGAAACTGACATGCAGATACAGGGGTAGCATCTGCAGTGTGAAGGTGCTGAGCTGCCTGTGTAAGGAAGTAGAAGTTGTGTTTTTCACAAAGTTCTTTGATTAGTACTAAATCTGAATCCCTATCTTCACCCATGGTTCCAGGCTACTGGTTGTAAGACAAATTTAGACTATATGTAGTGGTGTCAGAAATTAGGTTTCTCAATCAGATCACTAGGCTTACTTGCCAATGCAAGGCATGGAGCTTGGTGATCCAGATGAGCTAAAGAGTCCAGCTTATAGTATGCTGAAAAAAAAAGCCAACCAAGCTGATTTGAACATTTTGCTCTTTGGCCCTCTACAAAAGGAACCTTGATGATTGGATGGGAGAAAGGAAATTCACCCTGGGGATCATGTCAGTCACCCTGCTAGACAGGGGTCCAGGGAAGTAAATAGTGTATGATGAAATAGCCAGAGAATTGTTATGGCTAAGCTTGTATAGGCCTTAGGGCCGATAGCCTAGTACCAACCTATGAACCTATTTTGTAACATAACATTATTTATGCAAGTATAAAATAAGAATAGCAAACAACTAATAAAACTTCATAACACTGATTATCTAATACCTTACAATGACATTTTTGCTTTCAATAACATTGTCAGTAGTGTCACAAGTTTGTTTAATATTTTTTTTTCAAATTTACATATGTCCTCATACATATTCTGTTCATGGCAGCTCAGCCCTACCTTTCCAGCATCTTGCCATTTTGTTACATTATCAGTTTGATAACAACTATTTGCTTTGTACTCTTTCTACTTTATATTTAATGATAATTACAAAAACAGAAAGCAACATGTATCTATCTATATATCCATCTATATATATATATTTTTTTATTTGTATTATCTAACTATATCCATGCCTTCATAGTTTCTTTCTTGATGGTTAAGCCCTTCTTTATGTTCCCTTTCATAACATTCTATCTGCTTCATAACCCTTTAACTAATCTCCTATTAGAAGACCAACCATGTAATCTACATTTACTTCTTCCTAGGTGGCCTTCCTCTCCCTTACCTGTTGAGGGAGCACGATTGTATTTACTACCACTGATTTTTGCTATCTGCATTCTCATTGTCAATTTGGTCTCCTTCTCATTATCATCTTTTTTTCCAAAATGTTTTATTAATTTTATGATGCAATAACCTAACAGTATAGTAACAAGAAAAAAAAAAAAACAAATAAACTATATACAATGTCCATAACAACTAAAAAAGCAATATACATAGGAGAACACTTAATATTTATCTAACAGATTAGACAATTTTGCCCAAGCAATTAAATGATGAGTTGTATTATTAGTCCTTGATTTTATAGTAGCAATCTCATTCTTACAAATGTATTTCACAAGATGTATAAACTCAACTTTAAAGACAAGAGTAGATTGTGATTTCCAATTTTTAGTAACAATTTTACTTGCTATAGAGAGGATAGACCATAGTAAAAATATTTGTTTTTTTTAGAAATTACTTTAGGAACAGGAACACTGAAAAGGATAAGGGAATCAGAAATTATGCAGTTGTCATTCCATAGACCTTTACAAAGATATTTAAAGTCTAACCAAATTGGGGAAATTATTTTGCAATTAACAACCATATGTCTCCAGTCAGCATCACGGTGTCCACATGTCCAGCATTTAATTTTATCTTTCTTGTACATTATTGCTAGTCTATGTGGGGTGAAAAAACATCTATGTAAAGATTTCCATGTGTATACATGCCAGAACAGGGAAGATGTTTTTTACCTTTTACTGAGAATACTTGTCTATTAAGTTCACTTGAATAATTCCAAAAAGAAATATCTGTTTTACTAAAATCATTTCTGAGAATTATATAAATAACAGATATGTATGAAGTGTTCTTGGGTCAACTTTCAAACATTTTTGAGATAAAGTCCAAGATTTTTAAGTTACTCTTATTATATGCCTCTAATGAGGGTACGAGCTTAGTATGTATAAAATCCTTACAAGTTTGGATGTTGAGCCAAATGCAATTTTGCAAACTATATCTGCTGAGCAAATACCGTGGTGGTGCTGCGGTAGCGTTGTCGCCTCACAGTAAGACGGTGTCCGGTTCGATTCTCAGCTAGAGCATTTTCTGTGTGGAGACATGCATGAATGGGCGTACCTTCATTGAAGGTTGTACGTCAGGCCTGGCAAGCCAGTACATAAAAATCAACTGCCAATCATTAGCGGATCGGAGTTCCGCTGTGGTGACCCCTAACCGGGAAAAGCCAAAAGACACAAAATATCTGCTGAGCAAATAGTCTGCAGAACTTATTTTATTAGCTGAGAGAAATTGATTCCAATATAATAGGTCACCCATCCCATTCTAACATTTTTTGAGTATCAAAAGATATCAAACATTCATCTGTGTAAGCAATAAGAAACATAATTATTAATAAATTCTTAATTAATTGATTAGAAAACATAAGATTTTTAAACAACAGCAATATTTGCTTTATAAGAGGTGTGAGAACAAGTTTTGACCTTTCACTGTGAATGTATATTTTTAACTTCCATAGAAAGATGTTTGTATGTATTTGAATATATGGTTCAAGCAATGTCCTATTACTATTAAGAAATAAAGTTTCATGTATTGAGTTCCAATATGATGTATAAGAAGTATTGTTCCAAAGCAACACTATGTTAATAAATGCAGAATTTAAATAAAAATCAATATTTGGAAAGCCTATACCTCCTTCTTCCCAGCTTGTGGTATGCCAGAGAAAAGAAATTCTTAGTATTTTGGCATACCAAAGGAAGTTGAGTAATAAGTTATTAGTTTCTGTTTAATTTTGACAGGTGGGGGAATTGTTAGAGCTTGGCCAATGAATAAGACTTTAGGTAACAGTATAATTTTGATTAAAGTTAGTCTGTCTTCAGATGTGAAGAAGAGTCTATTCCAACTGTCTTTTAGACTATTAATTGAGTTTATAAGTTGTTGGTAATTAGATGTGAGGGATTTTTTATAATTTTATTCATTAATGATTCCTAGATATTTAATATGTGTGCACTCCCAGTTTATGTCTCTTTTTGATCTAAGTTTCATAGTAACATTTTTACTCACTAGAAGTGCTTCAGTTTTGTTGTGATTGCCCTTTAGACCAGAAATGTTTGCAAAAAAGTCTAAATTATGTAATAGGTGATCTACTGAATTTTCAATATCATTAGATGTTATTAGTAGGCCAGCAGCAAACAGTTGTATCTTGGAGGATAATTTGTCTGACACTTTATATCCTTTGACGCTGTAATTATTTCTAACATAATTTTCAAGAGGCTCAATAGCCAGGGCAAAGAGTAATGGGGATAGGGGGCACCCCAGTTTAGTACCGCTTAATATTTCAAATGGGCTAGATAGATAAGATCCAATCTTTACATAGGCTATGGACTTTTCATATAGTTTTTTTTTAATTAATTCTATAAAGTTTCGGGGGAAATTGTATTTGTGCAGAGCTTTAAACAGATATGGCCAATTTAGGGAGTCGAAAACTTTGTCAAGATATTATCCTGTCAAAGCTTAAAATAGAAAGCTCACCATTTTCTTGTTTGCTAAGTTTGTTAAGGACTGTAATCTAATTACATTGTCTTGTACATTTCTGTTTTTGATAAGCCCAGTTTTGTCTTCATGAATTAATATTGAAACAATGTTATACAATCTGTCTGCTAAGACAGACATAAATATCTTGTAATCAATGTTAAGCAAACAAATTGGCCTGTATAATGTGCAATGATTGGGTTCTTTATTAGCTTTTAAGATGAGAGAGTTGATAGAATATTTCCATGAGGGAGGGATGTTTGCTGTAGTTTAAACTTTTTGGAATGCACTGAGTAAGATTTTCAAGATGTTATCAGGTAAGAGTTTGTAAAATTCCAGAATTAGACCATCTTGCCCTGGTGCCTTTTTTGTCTTAAATTGTTTTATTTGTTCCTTTAATTCTTTAAAGGAAAAGGGTTTATCTATGTTATTAATATTGTGTTTGGATAACTTATTTTGAATATTATTAGCAAGAACGTTGTCTGCACTTTTGTTATCACTTGTAGATGATTTTTTATTATTATTAATATTCTTGTAATGGCTTTTAAAAAATAATAATATAATTTTTAGATCTGTAACATTGATAGTCTAATTATTTCTAGTGCATATTATTTCTTTTATATGACTTTTTTCATTTAGATATTTAGATCTAATCGCAATCCTGTGCATACTCTTGGGATTAGTTGAGTAAGATTGTAATCTGATTTTTTTCCAGATTTATTGCTATGTTATGCTGCATACTATCCTGATATTCCTTGTTCAGTTTACATATATCAGCAAAGGCAAATTTGTCATTTGATGTAAGTTTTAGTTTTAGTCCTTCAATTTATTTTTATATGTTTACCAGTTTTTATCCCCCTCTTTCTTTTATTTATATACCAACTTTTGACTTTGCCATGTAAGACTCCCTTTAAAGTGTTCCCATAGGATAATATCTGATACCTCTCCATTAATATTGGCATCTAGGTAAAGCTTTATTTCATATAGAATCCACTCTTTATATCCTTGCACTGTTACTAGATAAGCGGGTAGTCTTTGGCAGAAGTTTATAGGGTTAGTATTAAGTGTTACATTGAAGGTGAAAGCATTGTGGTCAGATAGGGCATGATGTTAGTATTACATTATCAGTTTTGGCCAGTAAAGAACTGGTTACAAAGACTTTGTCTATGTTGGTCTGTGTGCCAAATCTGTAAGATTAGTGAGAATACTTTAGGGAGTATAATATTTTTATACCGTCAATGTCAATTAGGTTTCTGTCTTTTATGTAGTTGTTCAAGTGTTTGGCAACAGGGGATATCTTGAAGGGCTTAGAGCTTGTGGTAACAGTGGAGGATAAGATACAATTAAAATCACCTGCTAATAGTAATTCAAATTTAGACTTTAATGTTATGGTGTCTAAAAGTTTTTTCACAGTTTTAGTCCCAATACCCAGTATTCAGTAGGTGTTTGCAAACGTGTACATCATTTTATCTAGTTTTAGTATGACTAAAGCAAGCACACCATCATAGCTTGAGTATGATTCAACTATTTCTGTAATTCTCATTGATTTGCTGTGTAAAATTAGTGTATCTCTTCTTTTGTTGTTGTAGTTTGAACTTATCAAAATCTTACAATCCTTAAAGGTTAATTTATTTAGATCTTCTGTTACTAAATGGGATTCCAGAATGAATGTAAAATCTGCTTTATGCAGCATTAAATACTTGTTGACACTATTCTTTTTCATGGGGTTGTTCATTGACATTAATAGCTATAATGTTAAATATTATCATTTGATGGAGACTGCCATTATAAGTAAAACTGAAGAGTGCTTTCCTTGATTCATTATGACAAATACATTTTTAAAACTGTTATGGACAGTTTATAAACTCTAAATTTGAAAATAAAACTGTATATTTTAATAAGTATATCCAGGCTTACCATATCTCTTACAGAAGCCACAAACTAACCCTCTCATGACATCTAGTGGGAATTCCTAGCTACTAATGGTTAATAACAAGCAGAAAGGAAACTGCATGTACATTAAAAACATACAAAAGGAAAAAATCAATTTAATATACTATGTATGCATGAACTAAGAGCATGAAGCTCTATACAATCTTGAAATTCTTTTTATCTAAACAGACTAAGATAAATTGATTAATCATAGTAATTATTTGTTGCTATGAGTAAATACATGACTGTAATGTAATTAAAATAGACACGAAAAAGGATGCATTTAAAATTGTCACTGTCAGAAACATATTTGTAATTCTTATTTAAATATAAATGCAATTCAGATTAAATAAATCACAATTTACAGTAAACCATATGCTTATAAGACCTTTTAGATAAAAATAATTGCTAAATGATTGAAAACGCAGTTCAAACAATCATTCTTGAATCTGACTGGATGTTTGAGTTCAGTAAAGTGAAACAGGTTCAGAGGTCATGCCTACTTCCTGGAAGACAGCACAGATTGTTTCTCATGAATATGTGAGCTAACTGAAGCCTTTAGAAGCTTGAGCTTGTCACAAAAGTTGTCAAAATTCCATCATAAAAGTAAGTAGGTGGGATTTTTCTAGTGAAGTGACGCTTTTAAGCATAACTTGTAAAATGATGAATATTTAAAGGCTCTGAATTACCAACTATGCACAGCTAAAAAAGTATATTAGCTAAATGGAGCACATTGCAGAAGTTCATTTGAGCAATAAATGTATATATAATAGTAAAATGTCACCACTTTCTTTTTAATTACTTAACAGTAACATAGTAAGCATTTCTCTTTCCTTCGGTGATCAAATACTATGACACTAGGACTAAAACAGAAAGGGAAGGCACATATATGAAGAAATAAGTATAGGATATAAAAGAAATATATATATAAATGTATGAAAGGAATAAGTGATTTTGTACTATTTCACTGGTGCTGTGCCATGTATATAAAGAGATAAAAGTATAAAATAGTAGTTTGGAGTTGGATAAGATTTTGATTTACTTAAATTTTGAGTAATATATATTATTTATAAAGTTAGCATTGTTGTGGGAAAGATAATAGGAGAGAAAAAAGTGACATTACCTTCTGTGTGTGATTCCACATTATGTAGAAGGGGGAAAACAAAAACTTGTATGATTCCACATTATGTAGAAGGGGGAAAACAAAAACTTGTATGATTCCACATTATGTAGAAGGGGGAAAACAAAAACTTGTATGATTCCACATTATGTAGAAGGGGGGAAACAAAAACTTGCATGAAATGTGAAGTTATGTATAATCATTTGTCTCTGGGTTTCTTTTTTTCTTTAATAGTCCACTCATTTTTGAAGCTTGTCTTTTTAAGTTCATTGAAGAATCCATGGGTTCAGGCTGCCTTAAAATCAAGCTTCCTTCTGGTGGGGACAGTCTTATTCTTGCTGAGAATATGAGTTGTGCTTTGATTCCTTCCTTTGTTAATGATTTTATTACAGGGACACGTGCTCTTCTTTTGGACATTACAAGGGATGAAAAGTCATTGTCAAAACTGATAGTTTGGTCACCGATTTTTAATGGAGTAAGGGACCAGGCAGTTCTTAAAACAAGGTATTTGTCCTGAGTGGAGATAAATCTTATAATAGATCTTGGATGGCTGTTTTTACTGGATACAGAAGTTATAGTTAAAGACCTGTGTGCCCTTTCTATCCTGAAGGATTGTGCTTCAGGTAGGTTTAGGATTTTAGGAATCCAAGAAGTCAGGAAATTAATCACATTGACCCCCTCCATCTGCTCTGGGGTGCCATAGATTCTTATGTTGTTTCTCCTGGTTCTATTCTCAATGTCATCTATCTTTTCAATGAGTCTGTTGTTTTCATGAAGAAGAAAGTCTGTTTTTCTCTCCTTCTATTAACCTGTAGTCTATATTTGTTACAGAATCTTCCAATGCAACAATCTGGGCAGTTTGTTATTTAAGGACTTAATTTAATAAGGTCATTTGTTTAGTGGAATCTTCTTTTATATTGTCCACTTTTAAGTTACATTATAGCAATAACCCACACCTGGGTGTGGGTAATCCTGGATTTACCCACTATCGGTGTGGTTTGGTCATGAGAATGAAGCCCAAGTGGCCAAACAAAGCCAACCATGAGTAAATCCAGCATTACCCACACCCAAAAGTGGGTTATTGCTATTATACAATGACATTATTTAAGAAAAAAATAACTACTTTTCTTAAATGATGGCATTGTATAATGCCTCCTTGCTGCCCTTCTGCAGCTGTCTGGTATTCTGTGGCAATTCTGATGTACTGTGCATGCGTATACTTATGCAGTACATCAGAGTTGTGGGCAAAAGTAACGGAGAAAGCAAGATCTCCATTGCTTTTTACAACCTGTCTTGCTATGTTAAACGAGTTTAACATAGTGAGACAGCTTTAAAAAAAGCAGCAGAGAATCTCCGTTGCTTTTTTTAAAGCTGTCTCACTAGGTTAAACACATTTAACATAGCGAGACAGTTTTGAAAAAAGCAATGGAGAAAGCAAGATCTCCATTGCTTTTTAAAGTGTCTCGCTATGTTAAATGGGTTTAACATAGCGAGACAGCTTTAAAAAAAGCAATGGAGATGCTCCGTTGCTTTTTTTAAAAGCTGCCTTGCTATGTTAAACTCGTTTAACATAGCGAGACAGGTTGTAAAAAGCAATGGAGATCTTCTGTTCTCCATTGCTGTAAAAAAAAAAAAAGAGTTATACTAATGGAAAAAGTCCGGGCGACCGGACCTTTTTCCATTACTATAACTCCGATTTACAACATGCATGCTGACCAATCAGCGTGCATGTTTTGTAATATTAATGGGGGGTCGTTGTATAATTGTCTACTTTACCCACTAAGTCTTGAACTGTAGTAAGGATTGTTTGTATTTTGTTCTTCATTGGAGTTTCCTGCTGAGAAAATTTGGAGCTGCTCATCTTCCTTTGTGAATGTGGTTTCAATGTCCCTTCTATTTGAAAGTTTGACAGGAATATATGAAAATTATAGCTTGAAAATTACACCAACTTGTAGCATACAACTTCCAGAATCTGATTTTAGTAGTTTCTGGTCTTTGTTGGTGAAATTAAATAAAAATTCCTGTCAGGAAAAAATGAAGATGGCAGAGCTCAAGAGCTCTGCTGTTCTCAGCTTGCCATCCAAGTATTTCTCTCTCTCTCATTATCATCTTGACACCAGGTTACTATGATATCTCTACCATGGGGTCCAGATACTGAACTATGGCATCTCCCTCTTCTCCAGTCAAAATTTTAAATGCACTCCCTCTGAAAGTGTGGTTGATTTCTATTTCTGTGTACTATACATTTTTGCTAATCTCATAATAACCCACATCAGAGCTTCTTTACTGTTTCCTAATTATTGTGTTCAATCATATCCTAATAAAACTAATACCGTAGTAATTTTCATTTTCTTTTCTGAAAAAAATTCTGTCACTTTCTGCAGATCATTTTTAGATCTGTTAAGTGTCACACATGTCGCAAAACATTCCCCCCTCATATATTTGTCCATTCTCACACATCTAACAACTGTCACTCACCTCAGATATATTGTTGCAAGTCTCACTCATATATAAAAATACTGATGTGAGCACATCCATCCAATAACTTAAATCGACATGAATATGCTGCTGTCTTAGGCAATAGTCATATTCTGCTCCCCATTTCTTTGTTGATCTCCTGGTCTGATTTCCTCCCCCATTTGTTCCTTAACTTTGCTCCCATATGAAATCTCTTCCATTCAAGACCTTATAAACATCATATATCAGGCCTTTCTCTCTCATGTCACTTTGTTTCATACCCACTACCCATTACCTATTTCTATCAAATTTGTCCTTCCTGTTCTGACCCAGTTAGAGACCTTTACTCTTGCCTATAGGAAATTATATTCCAAGGCTACTCCTGCCCCAAATCATACTTCTATTTTGCATCAGACAATTACAGAAATTGTCTGCTTCTATAATTTATCCCCGTACTTCATTTTCAGACCCCCACCCAAATTGAAGCCCAGTATCAGACATCCTGTCCTGTTGCTTTCCTTCAAAATGTACAAATCTTTCCCCGATCTTTAAAAAATCTATTGGAGATGACCATACTAATTTCTACAACTCTTTAGAATCGTCACAGTAAATGTCTTTCCATCAAATCTGGAAGTCTCTTGGCTGGTGTTATCTTCCATACAGCTTTATAACTAGCTAGCATCACTTTTTGGTAATATAATTTTCTCACAAGCAATTCTCAGTTTCTTTTCATTCCATAAAAAATCATTCATCCAATCCTTCAACCTCATGAGGTAAGGTGTCTCTTCTCAGATGGCAACCAGAAAGCCTTGCCATGATATAATATGTGGAGGTCCATATCCCAATTCTGCACTCACACCTTCTGGTCAATTTCTTACACTAGAACTTTCTATCTTTGCAGATTGGACTTTATCTTATAAAGCACCTCTTTATATGAGATTTCTATTGATCCTGCCATTGTATCTGTTAGTCACATACCCAAGTACCTAACCTTGCTATTTTTCACATCTTTGGATAAGTTGTCCTACATAACTGTCAATCACAGAAATCACTGCCGCTGCCTTAGTCTTATTTACACTGATCTTACACACTGAGAGTTCTCCAAAAGCCTGTATCACTGGAAGAAGTCAGTCTAAATGCATTTCCTGAAGTCCCAAAGGCAAAATGATATAATTTGGAAAAATATCTATTTTAGGGTCCCATCTTCACAGGCATATTCCTGCACCAGTAATCTTCTAATCTCCACCACCAATGGTTCTAGATAATGTGCAAAAAGTAGTGGTGAGAACTTTATCTAGTTCTCCATGTAAGGCTCATACCTTCACCTTTGCCACTGATCCCTGATAAATATGGTTTTCCTCAGTGGCAGTGTGTTCAAGACCCCAAATAAATAATCCCATCCCATAAATAATCTCAATCCACCTTGTCAAGTGCTGCCAAATAACATATTTCTGGCAGCTGTCTCTGTCTGTGATAGGCATTCTGTTAATCACTGAGAATTTTAGAAAATATCCTCCCTCACTCAGAGATCTACACTGATCTTGATGCATTATTTGCAATATTACTTCAGCCAATCTATATGCCATGATCATTACAAAGACTTTATAATCTTGGCTGAATATTAATGTCAGATGATAGAATGAAGATAACAGCATGCATTTCCACTTCAGTATATGTATCACCAGTATCACCACCCTATGCGGTAAATTTGGTATCTGACGTACTTAACACTTTATTATTAATAGTTAAGTCTTTTCCAACTGCACATCCTCCCATCCACACTTACCTCTCAAATTTGTATAGAAAGAAATCGAGACAAAGACAAATATAATGGTTCATAGGTTTACAGGTTGGTACTAGGCTATCAGCCCTAGGGCCTATATAAGTCTAGCCATAACAATTCACTGGATATTTCTTCCCACAATATTTACTTCCCTGGACCCCTGTCTAGCAGGGCGACTGACATGATCCCCGGGGTGAATTTCCTATCTCCCATCCAATCATCTAGGTTCCTTTTGAAGAGGGCCAAGGAGGCACTCTTCTTGACATGTATTGGCAGTCTATTCCAGAGTATGGGGAGTCTCTGGGTCAGGAACCTACCCCCCAGCATGTTTTGTTCATTGTGATGACAAGGTTTAGATCCCTGGAGCATGTGGCTCAGAGGGATTGGGATTTCTTTAAGTGGAGCATATCCAACAGCTCAGGGTTTGACATGGCCTTGTATGTTAAGCAGAGATCACCTCTGAGTAAACTATATGCCACAGAGTATAGCTGGCGTTTTTTTAGATGGTCAGCATAGGGCATCTGCTTTAGACCTGTGATTCTTTTAGTGAGGTATTTCTGCGGCCTTTCCAGCTGTTGCAGATGTCTTGTGAGGTACATACCAAATGGGGCGTTGTACTTTATAATGGGTCTAATGAGGGATGAGTACAGTGGGACAATGACCTCCTTTTTTCTGGATGAAAAGCCCTTGGTGATGAGGTGTGCCAAATAGAAGGATTTCCTGACTGGTGTGGCGATGTGGTTATTGAAGGTGAGACCACTGTCCACCTGCATCCCCAAGTCTCTCATCACAATTTTGGTGTTTAGTGTACTCCCACCTATGTGATAATACATGGGTACATGTTTTTTCCCAAAGGGGATAACCATACATTTCTTGGCATTAAGCTTGAGCCCATGGCTCTGGCACCAAGCATCTGTTTCTGTAAGGCCCTTTTGTAGAATATCCACATCATTTGGGGATTCAATAATGGTTCCCAGTTTGCAGTCATCTGCGAACTTTGTTAGTCCCTTAGTGTTGGCCTGTACTTCAGAGAAGTAGACGCCAAACAAGAGCAGTCCCAGGACTGACCCCTGAGGTACTCCACTTGTCACTTGTCTGGAGCTGGATTTGGAGTTGGCTACTTTTACAGTCTGGGTTCTGTCAGTAAACCAGTTGGCAACCCATCGAGTGAAGTAGGGATTTATGCCCAGCTTAGTAAGTTTATCTATGATTCCAGAGTAGGGGATGGTGTTGAAGGCCCTGGCGAGGTCCAGATAGGCTGTGTGGACCATCTTACCCTCGTCCATAGCTCTGGAGACTGATTCAAAGAAGTCAATCAAGTTCAGGAGACAAGATCGGCCCTTCATGAACCCAAACTGAGTTGGGTCCAGTGTTTGAAAGTTGCCAATGTCTTTGTTCATAAGTTCCATGATAATGCGTTCCATGCCCTTGCGTATCAGGCTCATCAGACTGTTGGGATGGTAGCTCATGGGATCCAAGGTGAATCCCCCCCCCAGTGGAGTGGGATAACTGTAGCTGTGTGCCACTCAGTGAGCATGAAGCCTGAAGTGAGGCTATGATTAAACATGGCACTTAGGTGAGGTGCCAGTTCATTTTGTAGTTCATGTAGTACACAGTCTGGGATGTCATCTGGTCCCATGGATGCTGTATTCTTAGCCTTTGGAGAGTGCAGTTTCTACCTGCGTGGTCATGATTACCGGAATTTGGCAATCTTTTGGTATTGAGATGGGCCCTTTAGGGGGTGAGAGGGGGGTGAAGTTGGCACTAAATCGATCTGCCAGGATATTGGCAATATCCTTGTGATCAGTATATTTAATGCCATTCTGTTGTAGCTCAGAGCAGATCTGTGCATTGCCATTTAGATTCTTGACATAACTATATAATGCCTTGTGGAGGACTAATGTCCCCAAATAGGGACATTTTTTTAAATATTGCTCTTATAAATTTAGAAAGTTGATAGAATAAAAGTATTGGTATACTCATGGATTTTCCAAAGGGTATTAATGCTGTATCTCATATGTCATTATTTAGTTCTTATGGTCAAACTTGTAATAGTAGACTAATGACCACTAGGGCCCTTATAAGCCTATATGTGCAACCTAAATGTGACCCACAAATCTGATTTATATAGGGAGGTGATTTATGACTGCTTCTGTACATCAGATCCATAGGTGCCAGACCTAGGGTAAATTTCTGATTACCCACCCATTGGTCCAATTTGCACAGAGGAACTCTGCTTCTGCTGCTATTAAGGGTGCTTTTTTGGTGCAGACTAATTAGGGTGCTTTATTGGTGCAGATTATGCTAAATAGTACTAAATTTTATTAACTTTAGTGTTTACACATTGCTAAATTCTACTTAACCTATAGGTATTGCCACTTGATGCCCAACTATCTGCTCTAAACTTGTTGGTGCTCAAGCTATTTGTTCTATAATTACTGCTTTACAGGTTATACTTTTATGGACCATTCTTTAGGGAAATTTTGCTTCCATGGATAGATCTATGGAAAACAAGGGGTGGCAAGAGTACTTAAATAGCTTGTATACATCTCAAACTCTAGTGCAAAAAGTCTGGATAAAGACTAACATAACAAGGGGAGAAAGGCCCAAAAATAGGGCCAGATTTTAAATATTGCTCTTATAAACTAAGTTCCTAGAATAACTATTTTTGTGCTAGCATGTACTTTTTGAAGGATATTTTTAAAGCCTGAAACTCAAATGTCTGTCAATATTTAGTGACTTCAATTCTCAATGATTTGGTAGAAAAAAACACAAACTTTACAATGAACAGGACAAAAATATGAAGCAAAAATCTGGACATTTAGTAAAAATCTGTAAAGTTGAGAAATATGGCAACATATACAACAGACAATAGCAATGAAATAGGAGAGGGAACAACTATGTTAATTGGATTGCCACAAGGGGTGGAGGCAAATGCAGAGAACAGGGGAACAGAAAGGCACTAGAATGCAACTTTAAGCTGTTAAGTGATAAACAGAATATAAAACTGTAGGGTCAAAACTGGAATATCAACAGCTATAAAAGCAGTGAAGTACAAATCCTGGAGCAGAAGAAAAACAATACTCTCATTATCAAATTCTACTACAGTTTAAGGCACCAGACTTAACAGAAATTTACCAGCAACACTGTTTATGGAAAATGCAGTAATAAATATGGTTCACTTCTGGCAATAGTCCACAATTCTGCCACAACTGTAAATGAAACTACAACCCCAGGAGGGTTTAAAATACAAACAGCTAGCTTTTACAAGTAATTCTATTTGTGGAGATAGAAGTGTAGTATAATGTAGAAACACAATCTTCCCACAGTTGCAGATTAAGCTGCAAGACTAAGATCCCAAAATAAACTAAAAAATGTAAACAAACATCGAAAAAAGAAAAAAAGTACAAAGAAGTATCACCACATGGATCACAGTAAGGGCAACTTAAATGTTTAAGCAGAATTGAAATAAAAGCTTTTTTTTTCTCTTTTTTATGAAAAGCTTGTTACTTACAGTTCAGGGCTTCGTACACCTCTCCAAATCTTTCATAAAAGACCCTTGGTGGAGGTAGCTCTGTGCTGAATACAGCAAACTAGCTAAAGAGTGATTATTTTAGAAAATCAAATTTTTTTATGAGGAAGTGACTGAAAATATGAGGCAAAACCCTGGACATTATACAAAAATCTGGACAGTGGAGATGTATGCCACCACCCTTTCTCCATAACTGCACTCCTCACATTTCCCATCTCATATAGCAGGTAGTTTGAACATCTTATAAAACTGTCACTTGTATAAGCATTGTTCCCATTAGGCTTACAGCATGTCAGGAGTAATCGCTCACAGCAGGCCTGAGAAAATGTATGATCTCCTAGTATGAGAAGGAATATGTAGAGGGGGAAAAGGAGTTTGGTGTGCCCCACTGTGTTAGCTGTCACCATCACTCTAGCCAACTAATCGAGAAGAAAAGTGAAGCTTGAAAAATCTCACCCTAGTATAACGTAAAGTTCTTTTCAAAACATGGAAATGTTCACTCCCTTGATTTTATATACCAGTCCCAGTGTACTATAGCATACCAATCAGCTCCCACATAATCCCTCTGAATGCAATAATTGTTCTCTATACATCATACATCAGAAGCAAAGCATATTTCAGAAATTACTATTTCACTTAGAATAGAGGAGAATGTGAAATGATAAAATGGTGGTGAAGCCTAGTACCACTGCAACATAACCATCTTTGTATATATGACATACATTCTGTTATTGTATTTCTGAGATTCAACTGATTAGTGCTGACAGTGAGTTTCTGATCACTCTGTGGCAATGATCTCATGATTACAGACTAGCTCTTTCAGCAAGGATATCTATTTTGTTTCAAATGTTATTATTCAGTCTCAGCAATCAAAAGAGATCAAATACAGCCTTCTGTAGCCAGTGTTAGAATAGTGTGATACCCACAACAACCATATTAAAACTATTACAGCTAGGGAACAGACTCAGGCCAATGGGAGGATGTGCTAAAGCAATCAGTGGCCAGCACTCATAAGCCAGGAGGAAGGGCTTGATAACCTAATAACTAGAGGGCCTCCGGTGGAGATGAGTATCCTTGCAGGACATCTCAGGGTAAGCAGGGTAGGGCAAGAAAGATGTTCTGACATTATTGCAGTAGCTACTCGTACAGCTAGTGTCATGAGAATGGTGATTCCTTGCTCCATGTATGCGACTACTTTATACAGCCCCTCAATCTGTGTGCCTAACACTGAGTCAGCACAACATCAACTCTATGAGGAGTTGGAGGGTCAGACAGTGAGGGATTACATGCAGGGGATTCAGATCGAGCAATCAAGGCACGGGGACCAGGTGGAGCCAATGGAAACTTTACAGAGGTTGGGGGAGAGCACTGCAAAAAAATATATAAATAAAGATTGTACAAAATGTTCCATAATTTATCATGGGAAGATATCACCAAGTGGGAAAGCAGAAATTTTATTGAGAGTTTAGGGATGGTGACATTTCTATAGACTTATGTGACTGTGTTAAAGCCCTTCATAAGTTCTTTGCTGTGTGTGGAACAGGTGGAAAGGCTGTTTTATTCATATCTTTGTATCTCAGTGGAACCTATGGCACATACTGGTACAGGGAATTACACAAAGAAAATTTTCTTTTTTATCACTGCACTACCCAAAAATCAGTGTATTATATGATAAGACATTGCTATTGTCTTGTTTGGTTGTTAATAAATAGAACAGAAAGCTCTTCATGTTGCAAGAAATTTCAAAAAGGAAAGAACCCTAACAGCAAAGGGAACATTGACATTATCTGGCATTACTGTTTCCACCAGTGAGGCTATATATTGTTACTTACGACAGACCAGTGAACTCCTGTTTATGAATTTATTTCTTGAGTCTGATAACCAGGATTATTCACCGTTTCACATGGACCACTTTCAGACAGATAGCATTACACAAAAAAGTGCTGTAAATACATAGGTTCATAGGTTCATACTAGGCTATCTGCCCTAGGGCATTTATAAGCCTAGCCAGAGTGTGTTTGGCTTTCGCCACACATTTTAAATTAATTTTGCTATGCCCTTTTTCGAGGTTAGTATACTGTGCCTCTGTCTAACAGTGACACAGAAGTGATACCCAGGGTAAACCTACAATCTCGCATCCACTCATCAAGATTCCTCTTGAAGAGAGTCAATGAGGGACTCTGCCTAACCTGGACTGGGATTTTATTCCAGAGTGAAGGGAGCCTCTGGGTTATGAATCTATCCCTCCAGCATGTCTTATTTATTTCAGTGCTGAGGTCCAAGTCTCTCGAGCGCGTAGCTCGATGGGATTTGGATTTTCTGAGGTGCAGCATGTCCATTAATTCCGGGTTGGACATGGCTTTATACGTCAGGCACAGATTGCCTCTGAGCAGGTGGTATGCCACTGAGTAGAGCTGGAGTTTCTTTAACCAGGCAGCATATGGCATCTGTTTGAGCCCTATGATCCTCTTGGTGAGGTACTTTTGGGGTCTTTCCAGTTGCTGCAGGTGTCTGGTAAGGTACATCCCGAAAGGGGCATTGTACTCAATTATGGGCCTGATGAGGGATGAGTAAAGAGGCACGATGACCTCCCCTGATCTAGATGTGAATCTCTTCATGATTAAGTGGGCTATATAAAATGTTTTTCTAACCACTTTGGCCACGTGGTTGTCAAATGAGAGATTGCTATCAACTTGGGTCCCCAGGTCCCTAATTACTTCTTCTGTACTTAATGGATTACCACCTATGTGGTAATTTGTGGGCACTTTGTTTTTGCCAAAAGGGATGACTATACACTTTTTGGCGTTTAGCTTGAGGCCATGGCTCTGGCACCAGCTGTCTGTTTCTATGAGGCCCTTTTGGAGGATGCTTGTGTTGGCTGGAGAGTCGATTATGGTGCCCAGTTTGCAGTCATCTGCGAACTTAGTCAGCCACAGTCCTTCCATGTTGGCCTGTACCTCCGAGAAATATATACCGAACAAGAGAGGTCCCAGGACTGAGCCTTGTGGGACGCCACTTGTAACTGGTTTGTAGTCTGACATTGCTCCAGCAATTCTAACCATGTGGGTTCTGTCCTTGAGCCAGTTTGCAACCCATCTAGTGACATAGGGGTTTATATTTAAGCTGGTGAGCTTATCTATAATGCCCCAGTGGGGTATTGTATCGAAGGCTTTTGCAAGGTCCAGGTAGGCTGTGTGGACCACCTTCCCCTCGTCAATGGCCTTGGTGACTGTTTCAAAGAAATCAACCAGATTTAAGAGGCAGGATCTGCCCTTAACAAAGCTGAACTGGGTAGGATCCAGTGTATGTAGGTCCCCAATATCATTATTTATGAGGTCCATGATGATCCTTTCCATAGCTTTGCAGACTAAGCTAGTCAGGCTTATGGGGTGATAGTTTCCAGGATCCGTTGAGGCACCACCTTTGTGGAGAGGGACCACTGTTGCTGTATGCCACTCTTTGGGTACATATCCTGTTGTAAGGCTAAGATTGAACAGTAGTTTTATGTTTGGGTTTAGCTCTTCTTGGAGTTCATGTAGGACGCAGCCCGGGACACCGTCTGGTCCCATTGATGCTGTGTTTTTTGCTTTGGAGAGGGCAGCTCTTACCTGAGCATCTGAGATGTCAGGGGGGCAGCACTCTGCTGGGATAAATATTTGCCCTTTTGGTGGGGAGAAGTTTGCGCTGAACCTGTCAGCTAGGATGTTGGCAATGTCTGTGGGTTCGGTGTATTTTTTATTTTGGACTAATTCTGAGCATGTCTGGGAATTCCCACCCAGGTTCCTAACATAACTAAAGAAAGCCTTGTGATTATCCTTAGTGTCCTGTGCAATTTTTCTCTCGAAGCTGGCCTTAGACGATTTTATGAGTGTCCGTAGTTTTTTGCTAATACTGATCAGAGATGACTTCCCTTTTTGGGATTTTGCTCTATCATGTAGTAGCTTCCTCCTTCTATTGTATAGTTTGTTTATGGCTGGGGTCCACCAGACAGGACGTCTGCCTTTGGAGGATTGGGTCTTGGTTTTATTTGGGATTGCATGATCCATGCATTCCTGAAGGTGTTCATAGAATGCGTTTATAAAGGATTCTGCAGTCTGGGCCGTATTTTCCACAGGCCCGGGGGCGTTGAAGGATTCCACCTCGGTTTTGAGGAGTGTGAAATTTGCTTTAGAGAAGTTTTTCACTGTGGTTTTCAGGGCAGGGGGTGGAGTCGGGATGTGAATATCCAGTGAGATTAGTTTATGGTCTGATCTTATCAGTGAGGGATACACTTCTGGTCTGGAGCATAGAGTCCCCATGTTGGTGATGATCAGGTCCAGTATGTTTTCCCCTCTTGTGGGAGTGGTAACAAGTTGTTCCATAGCATTTGAGTTTATAAATTCTAGGAACCTTTGGGCTAGAGTGTTGGAGCTAGAGTAATGCTCCCAGTCTATGTTTGGGTAGTTGAAGTCGCCCAATATAATGGTGTTTGGAGAGACCTTCATATTTTCCAGTGTTCTCAGGAAGGCTGAGTGGGGTTCCTGGGTTTGGGAGGGTGGTCCATAGCAGGCTATAAACTGGAAGGCAGTTTTACCCACTGTTAGTTGCACATGGATAGTCCCTGATGCTTCGTGCTGTGCCACCAACCTGGAGGTGTGGGTATCTTTGTCGAATATTGATACTCCCCCTCCTTTTGTGGTACGGTCCAAGTTTTGGGGCCGAAAAGCATGGTATGAGGTATAACCTGGTAGTGCTGGGGTGCTCTCTGGAGCCTTGAACCAGGTTTCTGTTACTGCACAGATATCAATTTTCTCCATGCTAAGGAGAGTTTCGAGTGCAAGCATCTTGAGGTTTAGACTTCTGGCATTGAGTAGCATTACTCTTAGTTTCTTATCCCTTGTGATACCTATGGAGGTGGGTTTGTCTTTTGAGCCTTGCCTAAAAAAGGCACTATGGGGGTAGCAAGAGCCTTTGCCAATATCTGAAAGCCCAGGGGTGACAGGTGCAAGCTGTCCCTAGCAAAGCATCGTGGCTTGTCGAGCATGTCATCCCAGGCTGACAGGCATTGGATCCCCTTTAAATGACACCAATACTTAAGCCAATTGTTGAAATTGATCATCTTGTCTTCATATTGTGGCATCATTCTTGGTGAGGGTAAGATGCTACTCAAGGTCAGGGTCATACCGGCCTGGGCTACATGCTCAGAGAGCTCCTCTATGTCTCTTTTCATGTAGTTCAGGGAGGTACATCTCAGGTCATTCACACCAGCATGGACAATGACTGAGTCATATTTGTATTTGCCTTGGAGTGACCTGAGTGCTTGTGTTATGTGGCGCCCGACAGGCAGCTCACTGTGACCTTCTCCTTGTTCAGCCTGGTGAGTGGGACGTCAGTGTGCCTGATGATAGAGTCACCTATTACAAGTGTATCAGGTGTGTTGTTTAGCCTTAAGGGCTGTGACTGTTCGGCACACTGGCTTTGTGAGCTATGTGTTGCACGTGTTTTGTTTTGGGGTAGCGGTTGCTTGGGTGTCTGCTTTGGAGGTCTCTGCTGCTTAGGCAGATTTTTATTTAGAGCCTCCGAGTATGTTTTTGTGTGTTTATGTGTTTGGTTTGCTGTCGTGGTAAGTCTATGTGAGACTGGAATTGTAGTGAGTGTGGTTTCCTTCTCCTCCTGACTGGTTTCGCCAGTACTGAGTTGAGAGAGCTTAGCCTCCAGTATGGCTATATGGTTGCATCTCTCACATGTGTTGGAATTTGTTGGGAGGAGGAGAGGGTTGTCTGTGTACATGAGGCAGTTGTAACATTGCCTCAAGATTCCAAGATTCACCAGCTGGACGAGAGAGGAGATTGACAACTGACCTTTGGACATGCTAGAATAGTATTGGGAATTCCTTTATAATTGAAAAAAATGGCCAATAGGGAACGAGGTACTCAAGGGGAGTTTGTGAGGGTGTAGTGCTTTTAATATTTTAGTGCTGACTTATATAATTGCTTTAGTGAGCCAGGTAACTTAAATGCAATGTGTTTCAGGTAACTTAAATGCAAAAACGACTACATGCTATACATTAAAAGCAATGAGTGTAGAGAAAACAGTGCAAAATATAAAATTAGAAAAAAATAATAATATATATGCCAAAAAAGATTGCAAGCCATTAATTGTAGTACACTGTGACAAGAAGCACTAATTTACAAAAGTTTGACTGAGTTTTGAGGTGATAATATTTATATATACTACAGCAATTAAAACAACTTGTCACAGAGAACACAGTTTAAAAATAAGTTAGTGGCATTGAACAATTAGAAGATTCTCTATCTGGAAATGGTGTAGTTTTTTATTTAATTCAGATGACTTTGTTGTTACTGTAGCATTTGCACTGGGCTGCCATATTTAGAATTTGTTTAAGTTTGGCACATTCATGTGTTAAGTCTAGGATTTTTAGTGTTGCTAAGAATGATTTCAAAGTTTTGGTGTCAGAACCAAGATAAACACTTCATTATAGTTTGTTATGGGATTAACATAGAGCAGGGCTGGTGGTATTAAAAGGTACGAGACTGTAGCTGCAAACGCCTCCCATGCAGAAAGGAAGAAGCATTAATGCAAGATTAAGTAACAGGGAACATAGCAGTAATTCAAAACTTTGAAGAGCAAGTAGTCCCAAAAAAATAAAAAAAAAAAAAAAATATATATATATAAATATAAATATATATATATATATATAGTCAGGTAGAACCATATATAAGTATGTTATACTACTTGAGAATAATGTGGCACACAGATACTGATGTTACTTATAGTTTGAATTTATGTTTTTTAATGACTGACAAAGTGTGCTCCTGTTTGGCATAGGTAATTTGACAAAAAAAAAAAAAAACGCAATACTAGGAACACTGTCATACAACATCATTGTCCACACGGGGAATATATAGCTTTATCAGTCAGTAGGACAAAGAAATTCTAGTGCTACAGGAAATTCCACAAACAAAAAAACATCTTAGCAGTGCTACACTGTTTGAAATCAGTGTGGCAGACAATCCTGAACTGCTGCTAACTGCAGTTTAAGTGTAATTGTAGTGCATGGAGCATGGTGATTATGCTCTGAAATCAGTAAAACTACTCACTTTTTAAGCACCTTTCTGATGTTAGAAAGAAGCTTAATAATTGTTATGTACCCCTCAGTGCTGTTAAGCACAAATCCTGCACATAACTGTATTCAGTGGCCACAGAAGAAGAGTAAATGGAAGCTATAAAACAATGTAAATGCTTCATTCAAACTATTTTTAAAATTAGAATGAAGCATCTACTGGTTTCCCGATGCTCTTCTTGCATGTCCAGTACCTTTGTGGCATTGATTAGTGTGCTGCTGCTTTCTAAGTTGCAAAACGCTTATCACTGCTACTCTGCTTGTTTTTCCTAACATTTGCCGTACACTGGAGCAGGTAAAGCACCAAGTATTACAAAATATTATGACTGGGTCTTTTTAATCCAAACCAGGAAAGTCATGTGTGCCTATCACAATACCTGAGGAATGCCAAGTCGCTATTATCACAACTACACAGGTAAAAAACACACTGTCCAAAGCCAAGAATATAGCTTCCATGGGACCTGATAATATCCCTGACTGTGTTCTATATGAATTACAAAGTGAACTAGCACCACACCTGAGTACCCTGTTCAATCACAGCCTCATTTCAGGCTTTGTTCCTACCAAATGGCGCACTGATACGGTCATCCCACTCCACAAAGAGGGAGGGAACTACTGACCCATTAGTCTGATGAGTCTGATATATATGGCTATGGAGTGCATCATCATGGATCTTATAAATAAGGACATAGGGAATCTCCAAACTCTGGACCCCATGCAGTTTGAGTTTGTGAAAGGTAGATCATGCCTGCTCAACCTGATAGACTTCTTCAAGTCTGTCACCAGAGCTGTGAATGAGGGAAAAGTAGTTCACACAGCCTACCTAGATCTTACAAAGGCCTTCGTTCGACACCATGCCTCACTCCGGAATCATAGATAGACTCACTAAACTAGGCATAAACCCCTATGTCATAAGATGGGTTGCCAACTGGCTCACTGATAGAACCCACACTATGAAAGTAGTGGACTCCAAATCTGACTACCGACCAGTTACAAGTGGTGTCCCCAGGGATCAGTCCTAGGTCCTCTTCTGTTTAGCATCTACTTCTCTGAAGTTCAAGCCAACACAAAAGGACTCTGGCTGATCAAGTTTGCAGAAGATTGCAAACTGGTAGCCACTATTGATTCTCCAACTGATGAAGACATTCTACAAAAAGGCCTCACTAACACCAATGACTGGTGCCAGAACCATGGCCTTAAGCTCAGTGCCAAAAAGTGCATTGTCATTCCCTTTGGGAAAATTCGGTGCCCATGTACTACCACATAGGCAGTAGTCCACTAAACACCAAAGGTGTGATAAGAGACCTGGGGACACAGGTTAACAGCAACCTCTCCTTTGATAACCACATTGCCACTGCAGTCAGAAAGTCCTTCTATGTAGCACATCTCATTACAAAAGGTTTCTCATCCAGGAAGAAAGAGGTCGTAATCCCTCTCTACTTGTCCCTCATTAGACTTATTATAGAATACAATGCCCCATTGGGTATGTACCTCACTAGACACCTACAACAACTGGAAAGGCCACAAAAATACCTCACTAAGAGGATCTTAGTCCTGTATGGACTCAAAAAACTCCAGCTATACTCTGTCTCTTATCACCTACTTAGAGGTGATTTCTGCTTGACCTACAAAGCCATGTCTGACCCAGAGCTGCTAGATATGCTACACCTAAACAAATCCCAATTCCTCCATGACACATGCTCCAGGGACCTAAACCTCATTACCACAATAAACAGAACATGCTGGAGGGACAGGTTCCAACCCAGAGACTTCCCATACTCTGGGACAAACTTCCCATTCACATCAAGCTGAGCACTTCACTGGGCCTCTTTAAGAGAAATCTTGACAATTGGATGGGCAATAGGAAGTTCACCCCAAGAATCACTTCATTGGCCTTGCTTGACAGGAGCACTGGGAACTGACTTTGGGTGGCATGATGCCAGGGAATCTTCTTAGGCTGGGCTTATATAGGCTCCAAGTCATTAGTCTAGTACACACTTATGAACCTATGAACCTATAATTCTTCAGTTTCATTCTCAAGGAGAATTTCTTGACACCTATACCTGAAACACATAACATGCTTTTTTATAGTTGAAGATCCAATCATAATCCTCTAGTGCTGTGACTGGCAGCCTTGCTGTTAAAGGCAGTATAAAGTTAATTATTTGAATAAGAAAAGGAGACTCCTATTGACAAAATTTTAAATGGAGAAATCTGAACAGTGCAATGAACAAAATGGAAGATCATTAGTATTGTTAAAATATACCATACCTCTCAATATCTTTGATAATGAATTCTGGAGAAAGACAAAAATAATGGGGGGCAAAGGTTCAAAATCAGAGTCACTTTTTAAATACTACTTTAATCCACTTAAAAATTAATATAACAACAGGGTTTGCATTAACATGGAGTCTATGAACAATAAAAATGAAACTATAATGTCTGCAATACTGATAAAGAAAATAGTGGTGTCTTCTTAGGTTACCACACTTTAATAAAACAATAAAATCACCTCCAGTTAGTGCTTTCGTCTCAACTCTACAGAGACTTTTTCAGACTGAGATTAACTTATACAAAATTCCTTTTTTAAGGCTTCAATTGTCACATGGTTAAAATTCATCACATGATACATTCACTTTAAAATGTCACTTCCTCTTCCTTCCAACTTCCAAAAAGCTAACTTTGTGAAAATACTACAAAAAAGTTAAGAAAACATTTAAAATTACACTCATAAAATACTTAATACAGTTCCTAAAATACTTAATACATTTGAAAACATTTAAGAAACACACTTTCACCAACATACCACAACACTATATGTTTTTTTAAAAAGTCTTACTAATGTTTGAGCCTCTTTCTTTTCAAATACATAACAAATTCCTCCCTATTATTTAAACCTGGTGGGAAGCAGGCATTAGGTTTGACCTGCCATAAGTATTCTAGCCAACCCACCTCTTCTTCTATATTCATAACAGTAGTGTCACTAGGAAGGGCCTCTACTACCAAGAATTTATACTCTCTGCAATACTGACTTATTGTAATCCGTAGTCATTTATCAGGAAATTTAAAAAAATTATGACGGACAGAGCAAAAATATGAACCAAAATCAGGGATGTTCTGCAGAACTGGAGACAGTTCAGAGGTATGTCACACACAGTGAGAATATATATATATATATATCATTATATGTAAGAGGGACAAGGGATTCCAGTTGATGTACAAAAATTGTATAAAGTAAAGGGTGTACATTGAGTTAGGTATCTGTCATGCGGCTGTTTCCTTTACCACTTCTTCTGTTTAAGTGAAGGAGTTCAGAAAGTGCTGGGTCATTCATAGCACAGAAAGCTAACCAGAAATCACCACTTTGAAGTCTGTATGATGCAGAGTAGAGTGACTGAACTTTTAGTCTATCAGAATAAACTAAAGGTACTAAGACCTGAGATTTTATTTGTAATGAAATGTTGAGGTGTCTCAAGCATGTTTAGGTGCTTTGTGAGGTACATGTTGAAGGGTGCATTATATTCAGTGATGGACCTAATAAGGAATGAATAAAGTGTGACAATGACCTTGACAAGTCACTGTGAAGGATAAGCTGTACAAGGTTGAAGGGGTTTCTGTGGTGGCCCAAGGAGAATCTGGTATCAGCAGATGTACCCAAGTCTCTGATGACTGCCATATTTTGGTGGTAAGCAGTTGTGATGACATGTTTACCAAAGAAATTATGGTGCATTTCTTGGTGTTAAGCATAAGCAGATGAGGAATACACAAAGCATTTGCTTGGTTCAGTCTTAACTGTAGAATTTGAGAATTAGAATGGGATTTGATTAATGTCCCAATTTGCAATCAGCAAACTTGGTTGGCCAAAGAATCCTTGATATCAGATTTTAGGTCACAGAAATGTATACCGAAGAGGAAGGGACATCAGTAGTTACATTTTTCTATCTAGAACAAATACTCCTCACCTTAGTAATATAGTTTCTGCTAGGTAGCCAGTTTTCAATCCTGAAAACGTTTATATGAGTTAATTTTGAGTTTGGATAATTTGTCGATAATACCAGTTTGGGGGATAGTGTCAAAGGCCATGGCAAGGTTTAGATAAGCAGTCTATACTGTATAGCTGTTATCCGTGGCCCTGGTAACCCTTTCAAAGAACTCAACCAGATTATGGAGGCAAGATCTGCCTTTTACAATGCCAAACTGATTTGTATCTATAGGGTTCATACTGAGCTATCTGCATCCCAAGGCCATTTAGCCTAAGCCTGGCATTTTTATATTTGGCGCCACCCCTTTAGTTTTTGAATAAAAAACTATTTTTATTTTTTTTCTCTGTGCCTCTGTCAAGCAACCTGGGGTAATCCTCTATCTATATCTCCATCTCCCATCCCATCCATTGGTCAAGCCAACTCAGGTGCAAGGCCTCACACTGCCTGGATGTCATTTTTTTTTGTTGAACATTTTAGGGACTCCTGGGTGATGAATTTGTCCCTCCAGCATGTTTCTATTTATAACCGTGTCAAGGTTTAAGTCTCCTCTCCCGCCTTGTCTCTAGATTTTATTTTTGAGGTGTGGTGAAGCATATCAAATCTGTCTGATGGCCTTATATGTCTATATGTCACCACACACCTCTGAGCAAGTATGAGATGAGATAAAATAAAGCTGGAGTTCTTCAGTCGGGCAGCATAGATATATTTTTGAGACCCCTTTATCCTTGGTGAGGAACTTGGTGTATACCACATCACATTATACATAGTCATATACTCATGGTGATGCAGATGAGTAGATGCAGGGCTCATAGATGATGTGTGAAGTGGTAGAGATATCATGATCAGGTCTTGAATTAGATGTGAACCTAACTACTTTAGCAACATGAGTGTAAACATAAAGACTACTGAGATCAAGACTTGTCCTTGTGTCTCTGACATTATTCTGTGCTCGGTAGCTTGTTTTTATATGGTAGCTTATGACTATGCATTTTTGGCGCATGGTAACTGCATTTTGGCTTTCAGGTTATGGCTATTTTTTTGCATGGGCTTCTACTAGAGGCTTCTGTGAGATGGCACCAGTTAATGTGCCAGTTGTGGTTGTTCTATCTCAACTATGAGTGTTTTGCAGTCATCTGCAAACTTTGTCAGCCATAACCCTCCTGTTGTTGCTTGTACTTCAGAAAAGTAGATGTTGCTTGTGCTTCCATGACTGACAAGAGGGTGGAGGACACCTGACTGAGGCTCTGACATGGCTCCAGCAACTCCAGCAACTCTGACCCTGTGGCTCAGTCACTCTGACCCTGGGTTCTGTCGCCAGCCAGTTGTACATTTTTTCTGATGAATTTTATGAGTTTTTCTGAGTGACTTGGATGAAGGGAGGCCCTGTTGCAGGTAGGCCTTCAGGCTGAGGGCCTTTGGCTATGGGGACTGCCTCTGTCTCTCTGGCCTTGGAAAATCAAGCCAAGTTTAAATTGTCTATGCTGCCAAAGCCAAACTCAAAGTCCAACCACTCAAAGTCTGCAAAGTCAAGTTCATTAAGTATGTTATTTATTTATTTATTCCATTATGATCCTGTTCATTGCAGATAAGGGGGGGTCAAGCTAATAGGGGGCAATGGGGGAATCTGCAGGGTTGAAGTGGGGGACCTTTATGAAGTGCAGCGCCAGTGGCGCCCACGCCACAATCCTGAGGTCCTGAGGTGATTAAAAGCTTAAATTACTGTGTGGGTTTAATTCCTAATTCCTCGTGAAGTTGACACACCGGAGACACCATCCCGGTCCCCATCCCATTGTGTTTTTGTTTTTGAGCAGTTCTCACAGTTCTCACCTGGAGATGTTGGGGGGGCTACAATCCTCTGGAATAGATATCTCTCCTTTTGGGGGGGAGGGGGGGGAGAAGTTTGCACTGAACCTATGGAATATAAGGTCACCTACTTCACTGTTTATTTATTAATTTATTTTGTAGTATATGTTAAAGACATTCAAATAATACTAGTGTGTCAGTAGATAGACCACCTTTATGCAAAGGCACCACACCTGCCATTCTCCACTCCTCAGGGACATAAACAGTGTAGAGACTTAAGCTGAAGAGATGATGAAGGGATATGTTAAATGAGACTTGTGCTTCTCAGCAGGCATCCAAGATATTGTCAGGACCCATGAAAGTAGTATTTTTAATTTGGGATAATGTTAAAAGGACTCAGTTCAGATTGATCTCAAGAGGGGGAGTGTAAGGGGGAACAAAGAGGAGAGTAGGGTGGATTGATGTTGTGACGTTGGAAGAGAATTTGAGTACAAGAAGATTAGCATGTCCTTTGAGTCAGAGAAGGAGGTACCATTTCAGAGAAGTTTAGATCAGAATTGTAGGCTACTTCTAATTTTCCTGATATAATTGAAGACAGCCTTGTGGTTATCTTTTGAACTAGTTGCATTTCTAAGTTCATAGTTGACCTTATGTTTCCTAATGGTAAGCTTGAGAGGCTTACATACTAGCTTTAAATCTCTTTCATAGTGATGAAGTGGACATCTTTTAATGATGGTTAGGAGCTTTTTCTTTTTATTATAGGCTTTGTTGACGCAGCATTTCCACCATATGGATTTAGTTCTGAACTTGTCATTATGCTTAATCTGGCTTGGTATGGATGCTTCAAGTTACTTGTCCAAGAGGAAGTCAAATTTACTGCAGTAAGCAGCAGCCTAAGGTTTGTAGAGGAGCTCTACCATTTGTGAGTGTCAATAGGATCAGTAAATAGTAAATAATTGGTCTTAGAGCACTCCATGAATACACAGGAATTATCAGGTGCCACAGCACAGCCTTTCATAGAGAAGATCACAGCAAGATGGGCAGATTTCACTATGGAGGGTGTAACATGTGGGCTGGTGCAATTGGAAGAAATGATTATAAGGACAATATCAGGAAGAGTAATACATCTGGTGGGTGCAAGGAAACTTTGGCCAAGTGCATTACCATTTATAAAGTCCAGAAATCTGCGGGCATACTTGTTGTTGGTACTGTTTGCCAGTTTATGTGTGTATGCTTAATGTCACCCGTAGGAAGGGTATTTGATTTAACTACAAACATGGCTGGTTAAGGTATTCTTCATGTTCAGAAAGGGTCATAGATAGGGATCTATAATGAGCTATAATGTGGTAATTAGTTTTATTGGGTGCATCTAGGACTTCAGCAAGTTCCAGATTTGCATCATGTGAAATATGGTGATAAACAATAGGATTATGAATAAACAGATACTCTGCCACAGTTGTCTGTGGACCTAAATGCATAATATTATTTGGTCCCTGGAAGGCAGGATGTGCTATCTCCTATAATGGAGGGAGCACTATCACTGCAATGGAGGGAGTGCTATCACTGTAATGGAGTGAGCACTATCACTGTAATGGAAGGGGTGTTATCACTGTAATGGAGTGAGCACTATCACTGTAATGGAGGGAATGTTATCATTGTAATGGAAGGAGTGATATTACTGCAAGGGAGGGAGTGCTATTACTAATGGAGGAAGTGTTATCATTGTAATGGAGGGAGTGATAGTACTGCAAGGGAGAGAATGCTATCACTAATGGAGGAAGTGTTATCATTGTAATGGAGGGAGTGCTATCATTATAATGGAGGGAGTGCTATCATTATAATGGAGGGAGTACTATCACTGCAATGCAGGGAGCGCTATCACTGTAATGGAGTGAGCACTATCACTGTAATAGAAGGGGTGTTATCACTGTAATGGAGTGAGCACTATCACTGTAATGGAGGGAATGTTATCATTGTAATGGAAGGAGTGATATTACTGCAAGGGAGGGAGTGCTATTACTAATGGAGGAAGTGTTATCATTGTAATGGAGGGAGTGATAGTACTGCAAGGGAGAGAATGCTATCACTAATGGAGGAAGTGTTATCATTGTAATGGAGGGAGTGCTATCATTATAATGGAGGGAGTGCTATCATTATAATGGAGGGAGTGTTATCACTGCAATGCAGGGAGCGCTATCACTGTAATGGAGTGAGCACTATCACTGTAATGGAAGGGGTGTTATCACTGTAATGGAGTGAGCACTATCACTGTAATGGAGGGAATGTTATCATTGTAATGGAAGGAGTGATATTACTGCAAGGGAGGGAGTGCTATTACTAATGGAGGAAGTGTTATCATTGTAATGGAGGGAGTGATAGTACTGCAAGGGAGAGAATGCTATCACTAATGGAGGAAGTGTTATCATTGTAATGGAGGGAGTGTTATCATTGTAATGGAGGGAGTGCTATCATTATAATGGAGGGAGTGCTATCATTATAATGGAGGGAGTGCTATCACTGCAATGCAGGGAGCGCTATCACTGTAATGGAACTAGGTTTCTGTAATTACTGAAATGCTGATGTCGTTGAGGTTAAGGATGGCCTCAAGTTCAAAGATTATGTTGTTTCGGCTTCTGGCATTCAGCACACTACCTAGATATTATCTAGACTAAAGTTTATTAAATTGGGATGTTCTTTATGTGACTGCTTAAAAAAGGAATTATGGGGAAAACAAATGTTTAAACAGTATGCAAAAACCAAGCCAAATATCCAGGACATCCCTGGCAAAGCAGATGGAATAACTAATCATTTCATGCCATGCAGACACACACTGGACTATTATAATGATACCACTTTACTAGCAATGATTGAAGCCAGAGATTTTATCTTGCATTTAGGCAACATTTTTGTTGACGGTGCCATACTGCTCAATTCCAGGGCCTTGCCCTGTTTGAAGATATGAGCAAACAGCTCAGCAATGTCTCTCTGCATCTCTCATGGAGTAGAACATCCAGGATCATTTACCCTTATATGGGCAACTACAGGTTTGTAACTGTATCTGAGTCTGTAACAGTACAGGTATTACCATTAGGTACTGCCTGAGAGCAATCCCAGTCTTGGCAGGCAGAAATCTGTCTGATCTATCTAATCAGTCTATCTCACTGCCAGCTTGTCTGTCTGTCTATCTGTCTATCTATCTAATTATATAACTAGTTGATATGGCAGTGTCCACAATATAAAACATCTGAAAAATCTGAAGATAGCTGATAACCCTGTGGACAGTCACCAGACATTGCTCTTGTACACAATTTGAATACATAGTTTTATTTGTTAGTGGGGCACGGGCCTCCCACTGATACAGGAAATTCAATGGATAAAGCAAAAACTACCACAGACACTAGGTGATTAGTGAATACTACCCAGGGACAGAACACAGTGGTAAACCAATGAAACAGTTACATGAAAAAGGAAATAAAATGTGTGTGTGTGTGTGTGTGTGTGTGTGTGTGTGTGTGTGTGTGTGTGTGTGTGTGTGTGTGTGTGTGTGTGTGTGTGTAGAAAGAGCTAAGATTAATCCTAATAGGTTAATACAAGAATTTCACAAAGAAAAACAAGTCCTGAGAGAAGGTGTCACTGTGTCAAACCTCTCTGGCTGACAAGACACCATTGTTGCTTAAACTAGTTATTTTCAAGTGAGGCAAAGGGTTCTTGTTGATCAAGGCTTTTTCCACACATCACTCAAAAGCATTTGGTGTATAAAACCGCACATGTCATTTTCTTAGTGGGCATCTACAGATAACTGTGTGCATGTTTACTTGTATAGTACAAAGGATTATCATTATAACTGCATGAGATACTGCATGATAATGACATTTACATGGAAAAAACATTGGGAAGCGGGTAGTAGGAAAAATAATTGAATATCTCTCTGTCAAAACAAAGATTTTATTTCTTCACCTTACGTTAGCATTTTTCTTATTTAGCAGATTTTATTTTCAATCCTTTAAGTTCATTTTTTTCTTATTTAGCATTGCAAGTGGCATCGTATGAAAGAATATAAAACTGTCCAAGAAACATTCTGAAACCATTATTGCAGAGTAGATGTTTGCAAATTGAAATTATTTTGAGGCTCTAGCTAATGAGTCTCTGGTGTATCATCTGAAGCTAATGACTTATAGGTTATAGAGTGCAGATGGACAGCATTTCTAGCAGTTTGAAACACTCTCTGCTGATTCCCATGCTTGCACAGGTACTGAAGGATGAGAAATTATTCCAGACTCTGAACTTAATACATACATGTCTGTAAGAAGGTCACTGAGATCAGTACAGATTAGTACACTTGAAAGCGTATCATTTGCCTGCCAGTGTACAGACAGGATATACGTACAAAAACAAAGGCAGCAAAAGTCTTTACAAACTGACAAACTACAAGATTTGAAACATTCACTTAAAAACAAAAGTATAGACATCAGGTCTTTTCAGAATAACCAACATGAAAGTATCAAAGATATAATTAAATTGTGGTGGTGTGACTTTAAGGATAAAGAGACTGTCTCTGGGATTCAGAAACATGTCCAGGGAGATTGCAAAATACATTCCTGTGGTACTGCTAGTGGTGTGATGAGGGCCATTGCTCATAATCAATTAACAAAGTGAAAGCTTGCACTCTGCAGCTAATTAATAATCCTGCACACCCCCAGAGCAGCATCTGCTGTGAAAAAAAGGAAATCTGCATTAGTAGCTATGGAGTCAGACGAAAAAAGTGCTGAGCTTAGAAGGTGTACGCTCCTCAGTGGATGCACATACACTAAGAAGATAGAATATGAGAAATGCAGCATGCTACTTTAAAGGGGCCACAATATTGTTTAAATATGGTTTTGGCCATATTAAGAGCTGGAAATATGAGTATAGGACTGTAAGAAAAAGGGGGAAGGAAGCAGAAGAAATCATTCAAGGGAGACAAGGTGGGACAGGTGTCCATTTTGTTCCTCAAGGGGAAAGTAGGATGCAAGGGATGTTGAAGGTATGGTAAGAACTTAAGAGTAGGAACCAGGGGTAAACACATAAGAGAGACTAAAGACTATCGGGGTGGTCATGACACACTGAAGCAGGGGGAGGACAGTGGAGTCAGAGACATAATATAAATAAAGGGGGACATTGATGATAGAGAGGTTTGAATAACAAATAGGGGAGAGCATTGACATGAAATGGAAAGCTACACTTGGATGGGGAATAGAGTGAGTGTGGTGTACTGTACTACACTGCCTGTTCAACAGCACTATGCCCATGTTCACCACAGGTTCCTGTCTGAAATGTTGATGGCAGAAACAGGCAGTGGTCCAACTCTACTATTTTCAAGAAGAGCTTTTCCACAGGCCAGTGCAACAATCCAGCCAATGGTCCACTAGCTGCCCCACCAGCTCCAAAACCTCCCAATGGGTCACAAACTCACCATTCCTATTGAACCACCACTGGGAATGATGGTCTTCTCGGGGGGTAAGGTATCAATAGGTGCAGGAGAACTAGTCACCTTGCTGTCTCATAATGTAGCCATTGCTGATGTAGATTGTGAGGTTACTTGGAGAGATCCAGGGGTTAGCAAGGCCTACTGGGAGAACATCAGACCCAGGCCTAGCCAATGGCATTGCTATGAAAGCTGTTGTACAGAACTGCCAAATAAAAGATGTGTAACGACATAACAAACATAGCAAAATAATTTAAAAAGAAAAGATATCATCAAGGGAAGGGAGAGAAGAGACAGAGGGAAAGAGAGAGAGACAAATTGGCTTAAAGTAAATATGCTAACTCTAAAATGCATCCATATGAATAAGTATATCATACAAATTATAGGTACAACTGCAAAAACATAAAAAGTTGAGTAGCAGTACAGGTGTATCAGATGTAATGGTTGCTATGTTATGATGTGCTATCCTAACAAGATGGTCACCAGTAAATGTCTTGTGTCTATTTTACTAAGGTGTAGAAGTTGTCTTCCAAAATTTTGCTGGAAACTTACAGTGAGTCACCACTTGTCCTCCCTTACCACTTACATATGTACACGCCTATGACTGAAGTACTGACATGTGCCTGAATAAGTTTCAGTCATGCTCTGAACAGCACCAAACCGCAGTAACAATACCAATAAATTAAGGCATACCCACACTTACCAAACTAGGGTGATTGATATGCATACTGCTGCCACGTGACTAATGTAATAATACATTTTTCTAAAGCAAGTAAACTTAAAAAAGTGATACACATCCCTGTGCCTGGAAGATCTTTACATCCTCCCCCAGTATAGGAGAGAATTACCCTATACAGCCAACTGAGCTGTAGAGTAAAATATAACCATTTAGTTACTTGCCTACAACAATTATGTATTAAGTAGTCAGTTTTCTTTATAGATGGGACAGATAACATACAATGCATTTTGGGGATGTACTTACCTTGACCTCTTGTTCACATTGGTTCAGAAGGTCAGGATGGCACCTCCTTCGTAGGTCACTGTTGCGGTGTCTGCACTGCTGACTAGAATGAGCTATGTTAGTGGCATCCAACACAACCCTGGCAAGACAGTGCCAGCATCCACCTTATTCTTGGGACCCATATTGTTGTCTCCAACAAGAACTCCCAGTGATCTCTATACAATCAATACAATAAGATGTTTGACTCCTTCCTGTGCCAAAGGGGTGCTCTGTTATGCAAAGTGTCATCAGAAGCCAGGTCCAAACTCAAGGTCATAATATAGAGAATAACAGCTAGCCTTTCATGGTCATGCTCATTGTGTATTTATGCATGTACCATGCAACAAATGTTGACTAATTAATTGGCTAATTATAATTAAGTAGTTGTGTTGACTAATTAATTGTCTAATTATAATTAATTAGCTAATTAATTAGATATTGCAGTAATTCTAATTCTAATTAATTAGAATAAATAACCATCTAATTCTAATTCTAATTAATTAGGTGTTTTTGAACTAATTATAATTAAAACATCTTAATTAGAAGTTCAATTAGATATGTTTTACAATCAAAATAAAATTGCATAACAAGTTTCTATAATGTAAACAAATAACTTTGCAAGCAGGCTAGGAGAGCAACCACTGAGGACCGTGTAACAACCAAAAAATAAACAATTTACTGGTTTACCGCTTTCATTCTAACAATGAGAACTTCTTCAGAACAGCCATTGATTAAAAAGACAGTTTAAATAGGTAATTATGTCACATGATAAGATCAGCCAATAAGAAATAAATAATAAAAGTTTTAAATGCATATATTACTATTTGAAAAATACCATAACATTGATCCCTAAGTTGTTGAGATGATAAAATTAAAACAGCTAAAATCTTTAATCATTTAAAATGCATCATAATGTTTTAATTTAAGATGAGGTATGATGGAACAAGTATCATTTAAACCTGGATTATTCATAGCATCTAGTATTAACTACCACTTTAACTCAGTCTTTTCAAGGTGTGCATCCATAATCCATTCCTGTGTGTCCATTTTTATTTGTTCCAAAACTAAAAAATGAAAACTGTGGATGGGAAGTGTTTCTATATGCCTGTAGAAAATGATGGTTGTTTTATTGTTTTTAATATCTAGACAATGTTCATAAATACATTTCCTAAATTTCCTAGACATTTTTCCAACATAAAATGCTGGACATGATTTACACAGGGAAAGACAGACCACGTTGTAAAATATGAAAAATGACTGGAAATCTTGTATGCTGTATTCCTAATCATAAAACTGCTGTTGTTATTAATCCATTAGGCATTGTAGGCAACAACCACATTTTCGTGTGCCAGTGGGGTGAGCATGATCCAAACTATTTTCAAAGTGCCCCTTGAGTTCAAAAAAACACTTGCAAGTTTTATTTGTTTTATATGTAAAACAAGGTCTTACACCTAATCTGGTCACCCAGATTATCACAAAAACAATCACCAGTTCTTATTTATAAGATGTGTAAGACCTTGTTTTACATATAAGAAGAATAAAACTTTTGGCGGTTTTCCAGTGGTTCTGCTAATGATTCAGAATAAGTTAAGGACTTATATGAGGTCTTTGATAAAACTGGGTTCAAACTAATGAGGGTTATTATTAAACATAATAATTGATGTATTAACCATCTTTTATGCCAGCTCCACCAGCTTCATGGCTCAATACATTCTGATTTACATTTTTCAGATTTAAATGCTTCCTTTGAGTCTTGTTGAAAAAGAAGGATTTAATTTTCTAATGTGTGTTGTACTACCATCATATCATATTCCAACCAGAGCAAAGTTTATCATGCAAGTTCACGATCAGTGCAGACAGGTGATAGAAACAATTGAGAAGATGATGAATAATTCTCAGTATTGCTGTGCCCAAGCTGATATATGGTCCAGTCAGCATATGCTTGGCTACTCAGTATTGCTGTGCCCAAGCTGATATATGGTCCAGTCAGCATACGCATGGCTACTTCAGAGTAAGCCTGTCATTCATACACATCCAGAAGATGGAAACCCAACTGGTGAGCATGAAGAGGTTTATGGGCTCACATATGGCAGAAAACATTTCCGTAATTTATCAACCTGTTATGAAACAATTCACAATTCACATGACAGTTGTCAGAATAGTCGCAGATCATGCCACCATTCTTGAAGCCTATTGATGTGATAGATGCAGATGAAGAAGAGGAAGATGATAAAGATGAAGCAGGAGAAGCAGTGGAACATGTTCCAGTTGATCGGGAATCACTTGAAGAAGAGGGTAGCAGTCCAGTATCTGTGTGTTATGTGTGCATGGCACACAGTTTGCGGTTGATAGTTCACTCCAGACTTGCTGAAGCCTCACCAAAGATAAACAATGTCCTGACCAAATGTGATAATTTTGTGTCAGCTCTTCATAAGTCATGCCAAGCTATGGAGTTGTTGGAGACAGAAGCATTGATCTGAATTCCATCCTCCAACAGTACAGGATTGAACAGTAAACTGTCAATGATTTCTCTAATTGTTAAGATTGAATCACAACATGGAGGAACCCTTCAGTGAGTTTTCAATACTCTGCCATCCAGAATTACTCTCACACCAAATGACTTTGTTGTACTATGAGAAATGGAGGCGTTCTTGAGTCCATTTAAGTGGCTACTGTTCACCTGCAATCTGAAGTTATTGTGATAAGTATTCGGATTCTACTGACAATAGTTGGCTTGAAGAAGCACATAGAGAAGATTGAACTACAGCATTGTACGTCAGTCAAGTCTGGTCACTTGGCATCATTTAACAACAGATGTAATTATCTCTTTCATCAGGTACATTACCTGATCACCACAGCTGTGAATCCATGATTCAAACTGAAGTGGACAACAGATCTAGCTTCAGCAATGCAGCACAGCAGGCATTATTGATGATGCAAGTACAAAGTCAATCATATAAACATCGACTACCTGCAGAAGAAGAAGTCACCCATGCACAAATACCAAAGCAACAACCATCAGCTTCACCGTCAGATATTCTGTTTTTGTACATGATGAAAAACAGCAGCACACCAACAAACAGCTTTGAATCAGAATTGGGAACGTATTTGTCATCACCATGCAGCAGCTTGGAGCCGCTAGTCTACAGGAGTGACATTGCGTGCCAAGAATCATTTCCAACCTCATACAAGTTACATCTTAAGTGCCACTGTATACCTGTTGTTTCAGCAAACATTGAAAGGGTTTTCAGTGCTGCTGGCTACATTGCTTCAGCTAGGCAAAATAGACTTAGTGATACATCACTGGAATTGTTTGTCATTGCCAAGTGCAACAGAAACCAATTAATGCACATTAGTATTTGATGATTTTATTATTTTATGGTTTTAAATATGTTTTATTGTGCCTGTGATTATTTAGCTAAGCATGCGCTTAGAGGTACTGTTTTAACTTTTATGATTTGACATTGACTACATTTTTTTTCAAATTGAACACTTGGATTGACAAGTTGCAAATTAAAACAGCTGGCAGTAAGTTGCTAATTAAAAATCTAATTAGCCTAATTAGTTTTAATGTTTGCTAATTCTAATTAATTATGTCAGACAGCTAATTATAATTCTAATTAATTAGCAAATATGAGCTGCTAATTATAATTCTATTTAATTATCAAATAAGCTAATTAAAAACAACACTGCATGCAACATAGGACATTTCAGTATTTTGTCCTTTGACCAGGTGTCTAAAATATAGCACTGAGATTTCTGATGTGTCAAAGGGGCATAAAGGTATCAGAAAAGACATAAAATGCATGCACTACTTGCACGAGGCTTACTTTTGATAGCAAATGTGCTCATTAGCACCTCCACTGGTTGCAAATGTAAAACATATTACATGATGTCTCTCTTGGAGTCAACTGTTCAAACATGCTTGATACATGTTGCAGCTGCTCATGTGGGTTCACACAAATGGGAGGGCTGTTTAGCATGATTATTTCCACAAGCGTGATCTGTAGAAAATCTGATTCAGAAATGTTCATGACTTGGGCCCTCTTAGTATAAGTGCTGCACTCAGATCCTCAAATGTACACAGTGTAACTCCCAGTGGGTGCCAAGAAACTCATTGTGCTATGGAAGATTACTAGCAGCAACTCAGTTCTGTAAAGAGGTGCTCAAGATTTTTGAAAAGAAAGCAACATATGTACTTTGTGAGGTAAACCTTAACTTTTTCTGTCTTGTCCCTTAGCTGCTGTCTCCAGCCATACTCATCTGTACAACTATGTATACAATGTGATGTTTCAGTGTAGTGGAATCATTTGTAAGGTACTGCTGCAGTAAAAAAAGTGCAATCAAGGCAGGTGTATGATTCCAAAGAGGAGAGTACTTAGGGTCAAAGTGCTTGAAGTGACAGAGGAAGTCACCATTAAAGGTGCAAAGCATTAGTACAAGATTATGCAGGTGTCAGGTGTGACTTTGCTTGTTTTGTATGAGGGTGTGCTCAGTTGTTTGCTAATGGTCACTGGAGAGGTAGTATGTACTTATTTTATGTATGTCCATGCATTCATTTCCAAATCTTATTCAAGCCTATTGCAACTTTATTGCATGCTTCCAGTTAACACTCATGGCTCCTTATGGAGTCCAGACGTCTTCCGGGGTCTGGCTTCTTTTAACTAACTGACTTACCAACTAATAATAGGCAATAATGGAAAAGGGAAGAAGCTATTAATAAAATGTCACTAATTGTTAGTCTAGGAAGCCCAAAAGTAGAGCAATTCATCACTGTTTAGAACTAATTATCCATAGCTTTATATTTATGTTCATATTTTCATAACTGAGAGACCTACATGCTTTTGAGGAGTATGATTTGTAATGCCATGGTGGGACGCATGAAAACTCATGGTCATCTCCATTTATATCTCTTTATACTGGAAATATTGCTAGTTGTTTGTTAGCAATTATGAAAATAAGCAAGATTTCCATATGTACTTAATACTTCAAAAACAAGTGACTCGCAAATTATTGCGCAATATCAGGTAAAACCTTAGATATTGTTCAAGAAAACTGTCACTGATATTTAAATTGCAAGATGCACATTTTGAGAGATGTTCATCATTGCTTATACTGCAAATTATACAATTAAGCATATGTTTTCATATTTCTGTAAATATTTCAACAAACATTCTCAAAAGGGGATTTTTTTGTTGTTTTTTGAGACCCTTTGTCTGGTTAAAAAAACGTTCTAACAATGTTTGATTAGATTTTACAGTTTCCAAATTCTGACAATTTGTTAGTGAAAGGAGTGCAAAAACTATAACTCTGGGTTTGCGTGCAATATAATACATGGTAGTCTTTATTGAAATACTGTTATCACATTAAAGAATATTTTTTACTGATAACATTGCTATTTGAACACTTGTAATAACTTTTGTTGTACATAAAATATTTACATTTATTTATTATTTGCTTTAAAAGTTGATTTTCCAGAAAATGCTCTGGAATGCAAGGATATGTGCAGGTTGTTAGAGGTGTGACATTCCACACCATATAGGTCAGGTTGTTAGAGGTGTGACATTCCACACCATATAGGTGTTAATGAGATATGTATGCTGTGCTAACATTGCATGAGGAGACTGGAATAAAAGGACGTGTGCAGGTTGTTAAATGTGTGACAATGCACACCGCATAGGCGTTAATGAGATAGTATGTTTTACTAGCACTGTGTGAAGAGATTGGAATACAAGGATGTATACAAGTTGTTAGAGGTGTGGCATTCCACACTGTATAGGCGTTAATGAGATATGTATGCTGTACTAGCAGTGTGTGAGGAAATTATTCTTTGGGGGAATTTTATATAGCAACAATAAGATATCAATACTGTACATAACTGTTAAAACAGATGTTTTATAAATCCTTGTACTCTGATTTCTTGTTGCTAGCTGCACTACAATTTGATATGTAATAGCCATAGAAACTGCACAATATTGTAGATCTGGGAAGTAATATCTCCATAAAATGGGATATAGAGAGTATGTTCATATAACTGCATGGCACTATATGCAACTGTAACAATCTGTATTCCATTCCAGTTGAGGAGACCATGCCCTGCCTATAGATGTTCTATGTACAGATTGTGTCTTTTGATAAGTGTAGTTGACATCTGCATGGAAATTATTAGCTAGGACATAGGAGACCTCCAGACACTGGATTTATCCCAATATGGCTTTGTCAAATGAAGGTTATACTTACTGAATCTGGTAGACTTCTTTGAAAAGGTCACTAAGGCAAAGGATGTGGGGAAGCTGTATATACTACCTATCTAGATCTGGTTAAAGAATTTGATACGATACCCCGCTCAGGCATTATCAACAAACTTACAAAACTAGGCATAAACCCCTTTATGACATGCTGGATAGCTAGCTGGCTCATGGTTATGACCCAAGAGGTTAGATCAGTGAGACCACCTCCACAAAGAGACCGGGAAGCAGGAAAGTCATTCAAGGCTCTAAACTGGGACTGCTCCTCTTTGGCATCTACATCTTGGAGGTCAAAACCAATATCAATTTCACCTTGCTGACCAGGTTTGCAGATGATTGCAAATGGGGAACTGTCAGAAAAAATGTATTAGTGTATGTGTTTAGTGCTTATTAGAAGCTAAAAGGGTTAACACATTTTCATTCTATTTTATGTTCAGCTTAGTTTTGTATGAAACTGTAAGATGCTTTTCAAACTGCAATATGCTTTCTGAAACTGCAAGATGCTGTCTGACCTAGTATTTGCTAGCACAGCAAAATTCATGTTTATGCCTTTTGGAAATATACTGAGAAACAAGTGATTATCTGCTAGGTCAGGAAAATAATGAATAGAACAATACTGTTTTCTATAATGTTATTGAACTTGAACAATCAGCTCTGTTCGTGTTATGAGAACACGCACAGCTGCAGAGAAGATAGCTACAGTTGAACAAAGACTGCTTGAAGAAATGAACTATAATCTGTACTTGCTTTGTGCTCAAATTAGCCATAGTACCTTGAATGGTAACATTGCATAGTGAGAAGTCATATCTGACCGGTGGTCATCAAGGCCACGTTGTTTTTCTTAGGAAGTTTTTTCAGTGTCAGCAGAAAATCATGAACAAACAGCTGCTATGAAATGATATTGTAAGAACTTATGATTTGTTACGTCAGCTTAGTAGGCAATGTCTTGTAAGAAATGTATAAGAATGGCTTCACTTCCTGATTTTAGTTAGACAAACTCTGTATTAGCACGTTTTTGTGTCCTTGCTGCAAGATTAAAGTGCCTTAACCTGAACCTGCCGTGTGTTGATCTTTTTGAAGTTGTTTTTCCTTTGACAGATTGGTCCTTCGGACCGGAAACTCTCACTTTGCCTCAGGTCAGATGGGCAGGGGGCATGAAACCATACGGGGAAGAAACCACATCGGTTCTTCTGTGCTGAAAGACCTCCGACTAAATTGTCGTTCAAAGGAGGCCAGCCACTGTTCTGATCTGCAACTGGAGGACGAGTTAACGGTATTTCCTCGAACCAGACGATCAATCACGGAGGCTCAGGTAAGGTGAGATTTACCTTTTTCTGTTTTAGATCAGGGACTTGATGTGCATTGTCTGTCAGGAGATTTGTCTTGTACAAGTCAGGGACAGAAAAATTGCAGTCTTGTCATAGATCAGGGAAACAGAATAGGTAGGCAGTTATTCTAGATAAACTGTGAAAAAGGAGAAATCGTGGTACCACGTAAAAACAAGAAGGGTTACGTAACATTTTAACAGTCAGAACAATATGAGAAATAAGTGCACAAAAAGATCCCAAGGACCGCCATTAACTGAAGACGCAAAATATATGCAATTACAATGTGCCGACAATGTTAGGTACTATACAAAATGGGTTAATAAATATGAATTTGATGGCAAATTGGAAAAATCCTCACTTATTAAACTTGTCAAACAGCTTAAAACTGACACAAAAGGTCAGGTGAAAAAGCAACGTCAATTAGGCATTTCTCAGGCACACAGGTGGATTGAGGAAGCAAACCGTAGGGAACAAAAGAGTAATAATTCAAAAACAATGTTTTTAGATAAAGAGGATAATAACTTGGTAATAGCATCAGCCCCCCCACCTCCTCCGCTTCCCTTACCAGAATATGAAGCGAGTGGACGAGCTGGTCCACCTCCGCTATACCCGGCTGTCCCCTCGAAACCAAAACTGTTTGTCAGAGATCCCGTCGAGACTAGGTCTCGAACACATAACTTAAGAGGGGATATTGAGTTATATCAAATAAATAAAAATTCACGAGCTATGAGTGAAGAAGAGATATGTCCACTCATAGAAGTACCAAATCCTCAGGCAGGACAGGAAGGGCAGGACCCAACTCTCCTGGTATATAGATCATGGACACCGGAAGATATCCGGAAAGCTACAGAGGGAATTCCCCATCCAAAAATTAATTTTAGAAAATTCTTAGAAGACTTACAGGGCATGAGGTTAAGTTATCACGTAAATGGAGAAGAAGTAGAAAAAGTAGTCAGACAAATCGTAGGTCCAGATTGGCACATGATCAGTGGCAACTGGAATCCCCGTGACGCAGAACACAAGCCACTCCCACATAGTAATGCAGAACTGGATAACAGAGTAAAAGGTCTAACAGACCGAATCTCTGAGAAATGGAAGCCTAGGGCAGACTGGACTTGCATTAATCAATGCACCCAACAAGAAGGTGAAACTGTTGATAGATATTATGCTAGATTATTAGAATGTTTTAATAACCATTGTGGAATGCAGGTACCTGAAGATCAAACACAAGATTCCCCATATGAGCAGCAGTTAAAGAATGCATTTTTGAAAGGCAGTATTGTGCCCATCAGCAGCTTTATTACAAAGCACATGGTAGATCACCGTACAAATAGATTACAGTCATTACTTGAATATGCAAGACATGCCGAAAGGCATTTTAATAACAAAAAGAAAAAGAAAACCCAAGTATTTGCTGTAGAAGATGGAGCAGAAGTTTTTGTAGTACAGTCTGGGAAAAAGGGCAAGAAAAATGCCCAGGGAAACAAACAATCTGATAAGCGATCAGAGGAGTTTGAAGAGAGAAAGAAAAGGGGTGAATGTTTTAAGTGCGGAAGAAAGGGACATTTAGCAAGGGATTGCAAGCAATACAAGAAGGTAGCCATGGAAGATAAGGAGGGTGAGGACTGACTATATGATAGCCAAGAATCACTAGAAAGGAATAACCGAGAAAAGACAAATGCAAATGTGATAGAGGGAGTAGAGGATGTGAAAGAAGAAATACAGGAAGTGCAGGAAATCACGGATAGTGAAGAAAATGAAATTTTAGACTTAGCATTATTGAGCCTAGAGCTCTATTTAGCAGACACGAAACCAGAAGTTACACTTCTGATAGAGGGGAGGGAAGTAAAATTTCTGTGTGACTCAGGGGCATCACGGACCCTGATACATCCTTCCAAACTACCAGAAAATTCAGAATCATTGGATTACATATTAGTGAAAGCAACTAATGGACAGCTGTATCGGGAGCCACTCTCCCATAACATAGCAATAACTGACCCTGTTTCAGGGATGACCCAGAAAAGCAAAATTGTTGTTTCTGCAAAATGCCCAGTAAACCTTTTGGGCAGAGATCTTATGCAGATATTTGGCATAGCAGTAGTTCCAACTATGCAGGGTATGGAAGCACAGCGACAAATGGATACTTTTGTAGTGCGATTGGAGGGCGAAACATTTTATTGGTACAGCCAGGACTTGGTCACAACTGGTCCAGGGACAGTAACCAAAGAGCTGATGAACGTAGCCATCAGTAACTCCCCCTCCCTTGACACTGATAAACAGCATTTGTTGCACTGTACTCTGTATTATTGTAGCACACCAGGACCTGATAAAGAATATGAGCAAGAACTGTTTAGAAACCGTGCAAACAAATTAGCATTACGTAATCTGTACTGGAACACAGAAGGAAACAGTGTAGTTAGCTGTTCATTGCCCCAGGAATTCTTTGCACTCTATAAATCTAATCGATTACCACATGTTAGTTTAACTAAGGACAAGAATGTGAAATGGGCAGACCTAGGTGAAAAAGTCACAAAGTTGGAAAAACAGACGGAGTTAGAACTGTCAGAACAGGGAGTACAGAAGCAGAAGTTAAACTGGATAACACAGACACACCCAACTGTACACTTGCAGTCTAGCAAGGACAGCTGATTAGCACTCTTACTAGAAGAGGAAGAAAATACCTTACGGAGCATACCAGAAACTCTCTGGTCAACAGGGAAATCAGATGTAGGACTCATTCATACAGCAGGACCAGTTACTATCACGCTAAAATCAGCATTTAGACCACAGAAGAGACAGTATCCCTTAAAGAAAGATGCAGAAATAGGAATCAAACCTATAATAGCAGATTTACTTAAGGAAGGGGTACTGGTAGAATCTCCCAATTCACCATGTAACACACCCTTATTTCCTGTCAGGAAAGCAAACGAAGAATGGCGTATGGTCCAAGATTTACAAGCTGTAAATGACGCAGTAATACCTAGAGCACCTACGGTGCCAGATCCACACACCCTATTTAATGATTTGAAGCCTCAACAGAAGTATTTTTCTGTGGTAGATATTAGCAATGCATTCTTTTCTATACCGATACACCCTGACAGCCAACATTGGTTTGCATTCACATTTCAGGAGAAAAGGTATACATATACACGACTACCACAGGGATATTGTGAAAGTCCAACAATATTCTCACAAGAGATGGCAAGCAACTTGGCGGGATTTAGCCCACCAAGAGGCAGCCAGATTTTACTTTATGTAGATGACATCCTGCTGGCAGCCCCCACCCAGCAAGAATGCAGAGAAGATACCATAGCATTACTACAATTTCTAGCCACTCAAGGACATAAAGTAAACAAAAACAAATTGCAGCTTTGGAAAAAGCAGGTTAAATACCTGGGATATGTGATATCCAAAGAAGGCAGAATATTAGATGAAGATAGGAAAATAGCAATTTTACAAGCACCCAAACCAACTACCAATAAGGAAATGATGTCCTTTCTAGGTACAACTAATTTCTGTCAGAGTTGGATTCCAAACTATGCCTTGGAATCTGCTCCACTAACCAACTTGATATACAAGAAGCCTATGGCAGCACAAGATTTATTACAATGGACACCAGAAGTAGAATCAGCTTTCTGTAAATTAAAGCAATTGATAGCATCCTCATTAGTTTTAGGATTACCAAACTATCACAAACGTTTTTTTCCAAACTGTAGATTGTAAGCAAGGTTATATGACATCAGTGTTAACACAGCAACATGGGGACAAGCAATGCCCCATAGCTTGCTATTCATCACAGCTGGACCCAGTGGAGCGATCCCTGCCCCACTGTGTACAAGCAGTAGTCGCAGCTGCAATGGCAGTACAGGCTTCGGCCTCAGTAGTGTTGTTCCACCCTCTCACATTGAGAGTGCCTCATACATTCGCAATTATTTTACTGCAAGAAAAAGTAGCATACCTTTCTCCTGCTAGACATCTTTCCTGTATGACTATATTGTTGAGCCAACCTCATATGACAATTGAACGATGCACAACTTTGAATCCGTCTACCTTGCTCTCAACCCCTGCGGACAGCACACCACACAGCTGCCTGCAGGAGATTGAGCAAAAGGCACTACCTAGAAAAGACCTGACGGATGTTCCCTTGGATGATGCCGAGGTGACATATTACATGGACGGTTCATGCAAAAGGGGTCCCACAGGACAGAACCTAGTAGGATATGCAGTAGTTTCTGATACTGAGATTTTAGAAGCAAAATCTTTACCACACAACTTATCTGCACAAGCAGCAGAATTGATGCCTTGACACGGGCATGCACCTTAGCAAAGGGTAAATGTGTAAACATTTTTACTGACAGCCAGTACGCTTTTTCTACTGTACATGTTTTTGTGCAACAGTGGAAGAATAAAGTATTGATAACATCTACTGGCAAACCATTAATCATGCGCAGTTTATTTTAGATTTGTTAGAATCTATTCAGTTACCTAAGAAAGTAGCTATTTGTAAATGCGTAGCTCATACCAAGCAACAGGATAGGATTTCAAAAGGTAATGCGAGAGCTGATACAGCTGCAAAGCAGGCAGCTTCAGCTTCAGAAATATTTCTTTTGAGTGAGGAATTACAACCTTCTGAGATTTTAGATTTAGAAATGTTGAAAACAATGCAGACACTTACTACGAAAGTAGAAAAACAGAAATGGATAAAACGAGGAGCAATTCTTGAGAAACGGCTGTACATCTCCAAAGAAGGAAAACCGATTTTGCTGTCTAATTTGTTTAGATATGCAGCTTTGTTGAGCTATGGGCAGTGCCATGTCTCAACAGGGGGGATGGTACAGTTAGTGAATCGAGTGTTCACAACATATGGATTTATAAACTACACTAAAAATTTTTGTGCGGCATGTTATGTTTGTAATAAGCATCATGCACAAGGGAGTTTCCCTACACCACCGTACCCGTTCTATACTATCTGTATGGATTTCATAGAACTGAACAAATGTGAAAATAAGAAGTATTGTCTTGTCATTATAGATATGTTTTCCAAATGGGTGGAAGCTTTTCCGACCAAAAATCCAGATGCAGCTACTGTTGCAAAAGTCTTTGTTAAAGAAATTATTCCTAGATTTGGCATACCGGAAAAGATCTACAGTGACAATGGCACACACTTTGTAAATCAAACTATACAACAGTTGAGCCGATATTTTGGAATTTCCTTGAAGAACCATTGTGCATATCATCCGCAATCTGCAGGAATAGTAGAGAGGCATAATGGGGTTTTGAAAAGTAAACTTAGGAAGTTAATTAGTGAGACACAAAAGAATTGGGTGTACTGCCTGCCTCTGGCACTGTTGAGCATGAGAACTGTACCAAATGCAAAAGGGTTAACACCTTTTGAAATATTGTTTGGAAGAGCATATTGTATACCTCAGTGGAAACCTCTCATGCCTGCAGACCAGGAGGCCGACAGTTCACTCGCAGAATATATGAAACGACTTTTAAGTAATAAACAACTTTTGCTGTTAAATTCTGTTTCAGATAAAGAACAAACCAGACCATCGGAAGCAGCAGGCACGTGGGTCTCGGTGAAAGTCATCAAAAGGAAGAACTGGATGTCACTGAAGTGGGAAGGGCCGTACCAAGTGCTACTGTCAACACCCACTGCAGTCAAGATCGCAGAGCGAGCATCCTGGATTCATCTGACACACTGTAAGCTGGTTAAAAACTTTGAACTGGACAAAAAATTTGTTACTGTTACACAACAAGAACAAAATGACCAGATATGAAGCAAATAGAAATGCAGAACAACCTCAGAAGTATTGCATGATCATTCTGTTAACTATATTGATAACAGTAATCTTTTTGCTGTGGTCTTTTCTTTTTCCAGCCACACAAGCTGAACTAAATAAACGTGATGTGTTACTCATAGACTGGCATCCGAACTTTAACACTTACCAAGAAATTAAATATGTGTATGCTGAGACTTTTAATGTTTTGAATTGCTGGATTTTCACAGCTATACCAACAGCATACGGGGGATTATTAATGACTGCTGTCCCCCTAGGGGTCAATGAGACCTGGGAGAATTTGATTTTTGATACTATGACTGTAAAATCATAAGACAAAATAGCATTGTACCTGCCTGTTACACAAAAGGGAATTGTGTGTTTTTACAAAAATGATACTGTTCAGGTGGGTTGGAGCAATTGTAATGTGAGTGTTCCTTACAAATGTCATACCAAAGCTAATAATGCAGGTTATATTTGTGATACAAATTATGACTCATATTTTGAATCAATGCACAAAATGGTTGATGAAGTACAACATAATCCTGTTCTTTTTAAACAACTATCATTGATAAGAAAATGTTTCATGCAGGGCAAGTATATATTAATACTAAAGTGGAGAATTGTTATTTTGTGTGTGGGAAAAAAGCATACAAATGGTTACCTGAGAATTGGTCCGGCAGTTGTTTTTTGGGTTACCTGGTTCCGGCCATACGACACACTGCAGTTTTGCCTCAGGGAAGAATTTGAAATGTCAGAGAGGTCACCAAGAAACCAGGAAATCTAATCAAGAGACCTGAGAATCCAGTGGGACAAATCGAAGCAGGCTGGAGAAACCATAATTCCGTGAAAAACAAAGATAAACTGACACACATGGACTTGAGTGACACTATTATATCATGGGCAGGCATAGCTCCTGCATATGGCACAGTAAAATCGATTTGGGAGCTGAGAAAACTGTCAAAACTTCTCGAAGTAATGAGCAACACAACTTTTTCTGCTCTCAAATTAGTAACTGATGAACTGAATGCTATGAGAACTGTGGTGCTTCAAAACCGCATGGCTCTCAACTTCACCCTAGCGGCGAAGGGTGGTGCGTGCGCTTTAATAAAAGAGGAGTGCTGTTCGTATATTCCTGACAACCAGCATGAGATAAACGACCATCTTGAGGTGATTCAGCAAGTGTCGGTCATGACCAAACCAGGCCCAAACCCACTGATGGATTTTTTCCAGAATTTGTTTGGGGAGTGGGGTACCATCCTAATGAACATCCTGATTGCCATTTGTGTGGCATTACTCCATTTAGGAGTGTGTGTTTGTTGTGGTTTTCCTTGCATGAAAAGATTAATCAAAGATTTTATAGACATGTCAGTTTCTGAGACTTTGTACCAAAGTACTGAAATTGAAGAATTGTTGAAAAATGAAACACTTTCATAAGTTTAAACTAAATGACTCTCTTAACTGCAAATCCTAAACAGAAGAGGTTAGGAGAAGAAGCAAACTGTTTATGCTTTTGAAAATAGAATAAAAAGTATTAACAGGGGGGAAATGTCAGAAAAATATGTATTAGTGTATGTGTTTAGTGCTTATTAGAAGCTAAAAGGGTTAACACATTTTCATTCTATTTTATGTTTAGCTTAGTTTTGTATGAAACTGTAAGATGCTTTTCAAACTGCAATATACTTTCTGAAACTGCAAGATGCTCTCTGACCTAGTATTTGCTAGCACAGCAAAATTCATGTTTATGCCTTTTGGAAATATACTGAGAAGCAGGTGATTATCTGCTAGGTCAGGAAAATAATGAATAGAACAATACTGTTTTCTATAATGTTATTGAACTTGAACAATCAGCTCTGTTCATGTTATGAAAACACGCACAGCTGCAGAGAAGATAGATACAGTTGAACAAAGACTGCATGAAGAAATGAACTATAATCTGTACTTGCTTTGTGCTCGAATTAGCCATAGTACCTTGAATGGTAACATTGCATAGTGAGAAGTTGTATCTGACCGTTGGTCAACAAGGCCACTTTGTTTTTCTTAGGAAGTTTTTTCAGTGTCAGCAGAAAATCATGAACAAACAGCTGCTATGAAATAATATTGTAAGAACTTATGATTTGTTACGTCAGCTTAGTAGGGAATGTCTTGTAAGAAATGTATAAGAATGGCTTCACTTCCTGATTTTAGTTAGACAAACTCTGTACTAGCATGTTTTTGTCTCCTTGCTGCAAGATTAAAGTGCCTTAACCTGAACCTGCCATGTGTTGATCTTTTTGAAGTTGTTTTTCCTTTGACAGGAGCAATTACTGAATTCCCACAAGATGAGAAAACCCTTCAAGGAAGGTCTAGCACAGACAAATTTCTTGGTGGCAAAGCCATGGCTTAAAACTCAATGGCAAGAAATACATTATAGTACATTTTGGGATGTCAGCCACTCTGGTTAACTACATTATCAATAAAACATTCCTAAAAATTGAATCACTAGTCATGGATCTGGGAACTCATACAGATTGTAACCTAGCCTTCGACCAAAATGTGTCTAAGGTAGTAAGAAAATCCTTCTATGTTGCTCAACTTATAAAGAAGGGCATGAGATCTAGGTCCAGAGAGTTCACTGGACTACTGTGCTTGACCCTCATCAGACCCATCATAGAGTATAATGCCCCCTTTGGTGTATACCTGACCAGATACATGCAGCAATTGGAATATTCACAAAAGATCCTTACAAAAAGAGTACAGGGAGTAAACACACTGTCCTACAGTGATTGCTTCAAAGCCCTGTTTCTTTACTCAGTATCATATAGATGTATGAGAGGTGATGTTTGCCTGGCATGCAGAGCATCCTTTGACCCTGTTTTGATGAAAAAACAAAAACAGTATCAGAACTGCCAGATCAAAAGACTTAAATTTTGCTTGTGACATAAATAGGGCAAGTTGAAGAGACAGATATGTTTCTCAGGAAATTCCCATCGTCTGGATCATAGGATCATATGATCATAGGAAGTTACTAGGCTATTGGCCCTGAGGCCCTTATAAGCCTAGCCAAGAGTTTAGCCCATGTTTAAACAAGTCAGCACCCAATTCCCCTGTCCAGCAGGGATACAGGTGGAATCCCAGGGGTATATTTTCTTTGCACTTAAAAAGGGGTAAAGAGATATGCTTCTTGATGTGGAGGGGGAGTCTGTTCCCTAGATGGAGGAGTCTCTGTGACACAAATCAGTCCTGCCAGCAAGTCCTGTTGATGTCAGAGACCAGGTTGAGGCCGCACATGAGGGTTATTCGAGTGGAGCTTAACTTGTGGATATGCAGCAATTCCATCAAGGCGAGGTCCGAGATCACCTTGCATGCCAGACAGAGGTCACCTCTGAGGAGTCTGTATGAAACTGGGTAGAGGGATAGGGCTTTTAGCCTAGCTGTCTATGGTAGATGGTTGAGGCCCTGGATTCTCCTGGTGAGGAACCTCGGTGGTCTCTCCAGCTGCTGCATGTGCTTTGCAAGGTACATGCTGAAAGGGGCATTGTACTCAGTAATGGGCCTTATAAGGGAAAGATACAGAGATGTTATGACCTCCATGTCCCTTGATGAAATACCCTTACTTATGAGGTGGGCCATGTAAAGGCTTTCCGTACAATGAAAGCAATATGGTGGTCAAAAGTCAGGTTGCTATCAACCTGGGTGCCCAAATCCCTCACAACTGATTGTGTGCTTAGGACGTTGTAATTTATGTGATAATTTGTGGGGATGTCACTCTTCTCAAAGGGGATGATGATGCATTTTTTGGTATTCAGCTTGAGGCCATGTTTCTGGCACCAGTCATTTATCTGGGTGAGACCCTCTTGGAGGATGTCCACATCAGTAGAGGAATTGATGACAGCACCCAGCTTGCAGTCATCTGCAAACTTGGTTAGCCAGAGCCCACTGGTTTTGGTATGCACCTCAGAAAAGTATGTCCCAAATAACAGAGGCCCCAAGACTGAACCCTGGGGTATGCCCCTTGTTACGGGTATGCTGCTTGAAGTGGCTTCCCCTATTTTGACTAGGTGGGTTCTATCAGTGAGGCAGTTTGCTAGCCATCTGGTAACATAAGGATTGATAGGAACCAAAATAAGACAAACTAGCGAAAAACAAAAAGACAGCTTGGAAACACCAAAGCAAATTCTCTCTCAGTTTAATTCTCTTTCAGTTTAATGAAGCGCTTTTCGTCTTGCAAATATGGCAAGACTTCATCAGAAACTGAGCAAACTTCAACACAAGCAATATATACACACCTTTTTTGTCACATGACACTTCTAATTAAAATCTTGTGTCTTAAAGGCACATCCACAAATATGACTGACAATATTTTAGAACATCTCAACCCTTCCCTTCCTTCAGAATTTTTACCTGTAATGGTGATAGAAATATATATATCATATTTTGAGAGTCAACACTATTATTTGAGATATAGTATTGTTAGTATATGTATGTTTGTGTATATATATTTCTATCACCATTACAGGTAAAAATTCTGAAGGAAGGGAAGGGTTGAGATGTTCTAAAATATTGTCAGTCATATTTGTTTTTTAAAAAATGTTTTAAGTAGCAATAATGTGGATGTGCCTTTAAGACACAAGATTTTAATTAGAAGTGTCATGTGACAAAAATGGTGTGTATATATTATTTGTGTTGAAGTTTGCTCAGTTTCTGATGAAGTCTTGCCACATGTGCAAGATGAAAAGCGCTTCATTAAACTGAAAGAGAATTAAACTGAGAGAGACTTTGCTTTGGTGTTTCCAAGCTGTCTTTTTGTTTTTAACATAAGGATTGATACTTAGTTGAGAAAGTTTATCTATTATGCCCAAGTATGAATAGTGTTGAAGGCTTTGTTCAGGTCAAGGTAGGTTGGTGTGCACCATCTTCCCCTTGTTCATGGCTCTGGTCACTGTCTCAAAGAAGTCGACCAAATTTAGTAGACATGACCTCCACTTGACGAAGCCAAATTGTGTTGGATCGAGTGTTTGGAGGTTGCCAATGTCCTTGTTAATGAGGACCATGATAGTTAATTCCATGGCCTTGCAGATCAGGCTAGTTAGGCTGATGGGTCTATAATTTGCCAGATCAGTGGACTCTCCACCTTTGTGCAAAGAGATGACAGTGGCTATCCTCCACTCAGCTGGGACGAAAGTGGTACTCAGGCCTTGGTTGAAGGGGGCTGGTACTGGGGATGTCCTGATTTATTTATGGGGGGACAGAGGGGAGAAGTTTTCACTGAATATGGCAGCCAGCAAGTTTGCTATATCTATGGCATTTGTATATGTGGTGTCCTTGACCACCAGTTCTGAACATATCTGAGTGCTTCCTTTGAGGTTGTGGACATATCTGAAAAAGGCCTTGTGATTGTCTCTCGTAGATGTGGCCAATTTGGACTTGAAGTTTGCTTTGGAGGATTTCACTAGTGCTCTTGTTTGCTTGTTCAGGCTAATGAAACATTGCTTCCAGTTAGTCACCTGCTCCTTCTTGGTCTTGGACAGCAATTTTTTCCTTTGGTTATAGAGTTTATTTATTGCAGATGTCCACCAGACAGGTTTACTCTTCCTTGCAGAGGATGACTTAGTCCTGTCAGGTAGTCCTGATTCCATGCATCTATATAAATGCTCATTTAGTGCTTTGGTGTAGTTTTGGATATTGGTGCCAGTTTCTACAGAGGGGGAGGGGCTGTGAAGCTGTTTATAGCATCCCTCAGGAGGCTGTAATCAGCTTTGGAGAAGTTTTTATGTCTGACCCTAGCTAGAGGGGGGTTGAGGGAGAAGGTGATTTCGAATGTGACCGCTTTATGATCAGATCTTACCAGAGATTATGATACTATAGGGAAGCCGCACTGGTTACTCATGTTGGTTAATACCAAGTCCAAGATATTATCACCTCTTGTGGGGGTATCAGCTAGCTGTTTTAAGGCATTTGCATTGACAAAATCGAGGAATTTATGGGCATTTGTGTTCTGGCATGTGTAGTTCTTCCAGTCTATGCTTGGGTAGTTAAAGTCACCCAGGATCAGGGTAAAGCGTTGATTCTTGATAAATTTGAACAGGTTGAGATAGGCGGATTGGGCATCTTGAGTCAGATTTAAGGGCCAATAGCTAGCTATGATTTGAATAGGGATATTGTCAATGGTTAACTGCACCTGGAATGTCTCCTGTGCGTCATACTGTTTGACCAGCTTGGACGTGTGTACTGTATGTCTTTAATATATATTAAAACTACACCTCCTTTGGCTTTACTGCCCACAGTTTGGGGTCTGAATGTATGATAGGATGAGTAACCAGTTAAGGCTGGGGTGCTGTCCGCAGCTTTGAACCAGGTTTCTATGACTGCACAGATGTCAGCATTTTCAAGAGTTAGGAATGCTTGCAATGAGTGCAGTTTCATGTTTCGACTCCTAGCGTTTAGTACCATGACCTTTAATTTGTATTTTGTTGAAATTTTTATGTTGGTAGTTTTAACCTCATGACATTGCCTAAAAATGGCAATATAGGAGAGGCAATAGCCTTTGCCAGAAGACTGAAGTCCAGGTGAGACAGATGCAGGCCATCTTAGCATCGTGGTCTGTTGATCATATCTTCCTAGGCTGTCAGGTGATGGATACCTCTGGAATGACACCAGAAACTAAGTCAATTGTTAAAGTCAATCATTTTCTGTTTGTACGCAATCCATGTGAAACAGGTTTCCCCTTAGCCCTATTTATGTGCAACTTGAACCAGTGGATAGATAGATAGAAATTCACATCAAGTCTGGTGCCTATGTCTGTGATGGACAGAGGCAGTCAGTAAATCACCCTCTATATAAATCAGATTTGTGGGTCACACTTGGGTTGCACAGTTAGGCTTATAAGGGGATGAGTTGTATGATAATTGTGCCTGCTTGCCTGCATGTATTTATTTAGGTAGCTTTTATGCCTGATGCACGGTGTGCCCAGACTATGCATGAGCAATAATAGCCTGGTTATAGATTTGCATACATCACTTTTACTGTTGAGTATCTGCTTTAATATGGCCCATAGTCATAGGCCAGCTGCTGCCTCTTGGCCAGTAGTGACATGGTGTAATGCACCTACCTTCATCTGGCATGGTCCTCTCCTGCTGCTGGCTTCTCCACAATCTCCTCATCTTGCATGTTCATCACTGACTGGTGTGGTGGGACATGTTCATCTTGTACATGTACTCTCTGCTGCAACTGTTTCCCCCAATATTAGGTTATGTTCTGTAGCATTTCACATATTGAGATCTTGGCAGATGTTCCAGGGTCATATTACAGGACACCAACAAATATATCCAAGCAGTGAAAGTGTGCTTTCAGCAGCCCAAACATTTGATATTAACCTAGGTTTTCAACATGGCATAGTCATAGCCATTGTGTGCTACAGTCTGTGGATTTCTGATTGATGTCATTAGCCATAGCTTCAGGGTATACAAGCATCATCAGTAAGATGTTCCTGGGGGGAAAAAAATCACTCTTCACAAACCACTGATAAAGGCTGCTCATGTGTGATATGTGGGAGTCATGAGTACTGACTAGATGTCCTCCAGACACACTGTAGACTATATCCTGTACATTACAGACCACCTGACAGCTGATTGAGTGGTAACCTTTATGGTTAACGTACCCTTTTTCCAGCTCACCAGGTGTGCCCTTATATCAATGTGGATACAGCATGTGGCCTCCAATACTTCAAGGAAATGGGCTATGTCATAAAAGTGCCACACACTGTTGCCTCTCTCCTCTGTAGTATAAGGAAACCACATATATACCCCCACATGCTGTAACATGGTTTTTAGGAAATAGTAAAGCATCCTTCAGGCAGACACCTAGGATACCCCCTACCATGTCCTGTGTAGTTCTCTGAAAGGTCCTTGTAGCTAGTATTCTCAAAGTCACAGTCAGTATCCACAGAGACAGGTACTCCATGGGTCCCATAGATCTGCAGATGAAGGTGACACATTTTAGCCATTTCCTGTAAAATGGCTCTATCCATATAGTGGCGGTCACTAATTTTACTGTGTCATGAACAGCATGAAATTTTAGGCATGATCGGATGACACAGAATTTCCAAGGGTGAAAACACAGCATCATGGCTACCAATGGCAACTGCAGCCCATTACATATACAGGTTTGTTAAAGCAACAGCTAACTCTAATACTGTTCATCTATCCCTCTCCTGTAATTCCAGGATTGTATAGTGGTCAATTCCTCAGGAGCTAGTGATACAGTCATGGAATATATACATTTCTAAATCATTCTTCTGTAATTATTGCCCTCATTTGCATCCAAAAAGTCCCCAATTTTAATATTGTTGCTGATTCCCATGTCATTCTACTGATGTTAACATACAATGCAAGGAGATATGTGGCTCACCCTTCCCTGCTCATGGTCAGTGTCTCTAGGAATCATACACTCCCTCATGACTTTTAAAGCTTTTCATATTAAAAATCAAGATGCATCTGCCCTATTATCTGTGAAGCAAGGATCACAGCCTATGGATCTTGTATTGGTAATTGTTGTATCATTCTAAATGGAAAACTCACTAGTATGTTTTGAAGTATTTTGGAGATATAGCTGTTCACATTCAAGGAAAAAAACAACAAGTTGTAACCAATCTTGCTTAAAATGGACAGAAGAAAAGGTGCTAAATTCATCCACATCACATTTTTCCCATATGGGATTGGGGTATCACATCAACAGTGACAATCATCTAGAACCAATGTTCACACTGCTGCTGCTGTGGTTGTTCTTCATTATCACTCTCACTCTGACACACACATACACACACACACACACGCACACACACACACACACACACACACGCACAGTCACCTATGGCCAAGTTAGAGTGTCTCTACACCTACTGCATGTCTTTAGAATGAGGGAGGAAATTGGAGCACCCAGAGAAAGCCATGTGAATGGAGGGAGGGCACACAGACTCCACACAAAAAGCACCCCAGCTTAGAATCAAACCAGGCAACCTCTTGCTGTGAGATGACAGCACTACCCACTGCACCACTGTGCTAGCCTAAAAATAGACAGATAGATAGATATATAGATAGACAGATATAGATAGTTAGATAGATAGATAGATAGATAGATAGATAGATAGATAGATAGATAGATAGAGATAGAGGCAGAGACAAAGAATTCTCATTGCAGCTCTCCATATTCAATTGATTAAATACAGAGTCTCTGTCACACTTGAAACAACAAAATCATCATAATCATCATCAACCCTCATTTTCCCATGGGTCAAGGTGTCACATCACCTCTAGCTACTTCTCTTGATTCAACACCATTCTGCTACCTTATTCAGCAGTGATGCTCACCTGTCTCAGGCCCTTTCAAACAGTTCATCCATCTCTTGGCTAAATGTCTGTCTCTCTTCTAATCCTCTAACTGTATTTCTCTTCTTTCCTGCAGATTTGACCAAGCCACCATAATCTGTTCTCCTTGACCTTATTTATAATTAAGGCTACTTTGTCATCTGCTCTGATGTCCACCTTTCTCTGTCTGTTCCATAACATGCCTCCTGCAATCCATCTCATCAGAGGTATTGCTTGCACACTTAGCATCTAGTGCTGCTCCTCAATCTGGCACCACTCCACTCTAAATTTTAGAACAATAACAAATGGTACTCGCACTTGAGGACAAAGAAAAAAAAAACATTTCTTGTAAAAAAAAAATGAAAGAACATTTTATACCATACAGAAAGTGCTACAGTGCAAATGCACTATCAGCACCTGATCATGCCCCCTAACACCTTGTGCATAATAAGGCTGTCTCCTTTTTTCAAGTACTTCACATCCATTATCTCAACCATCCTCTGTTGCTCTGCCTTCACTGCTCAGGTTTCTATGACATAAAGAAGCACTAGTTACACCATTGTTTTGCATATCTTACTTGTCTGATTTTCTTTTATCACACACTGCCTAGATACTCTGTGCCAGCTAACTACAGTGACTCTGATTCTAATGTTGACCTCTTCATTAAAATCTCTCTCTGACCTCTGAACCTGGTTTCCTTTCTACCTCAGTATTAGACTTCTACTAGTTTTTCCCACATGCTACCATGACCAATGTCTTGTCTTGACTGTACTTAATTTCATATCATGTGCTTTTAATTTTGCATTCCATTCTCCATCATTTACTAAAGTCCCTGTCCAAAGTTTGCTTGTAGTGACACATCATCTGCATATGGCAGCTTTAATGGCCCATCCCCAGAAAACTGTTTGCTGATGTAGTCCATCACCATTATGAACAGGAGTGTGCTAAGACTGAGCCCTGATGCACTCTACTACATCCACTGGAAACACCTCTGTGAGTCTGATCAGTGTCTGCACTTTTGTTAATAGGCCCTTGTACACAGCCATAGCTTGCTCTTCTAGTGGTCAGTGCCATTCCCCTAATCTGGATTTCCTCAATCACTCGTGAAACAAACAACAATAACATGTTATTGTGTTCCAGTAGCAAATCCTTAAATATATCCAAACCTAACAATGCAGCTGGAGTTTCACTTTAGTCAAACTACATAGCCAAAACTTGGAATTCCCTGCCATTAAATATCAGAACAACTGCTAACACTTCCAACTTTAAAAAACTTCTAAAATCACACCTGAATCCTGGACCTGGTCTTGCACAAACCCTGGGTTAGGAAATAGATGTCTTAAGGCAGCTAAAAGAACACAACCTGTTATTTTGGTATTTGAATAGTATACTCTACTAAGCATATGAATGCTTAACTTGCTTGTTTTTTTTTTTTTACTTTCAATCACAGTACTGCCATTCTTTGTATTCATACCTAGACTATATGATTGTATTAGTGAAATGTATAACATGCATTTTTCATTTTGTGCTTGTATCTGACATAGAATCAACATTTGTATCTGTACATTGTATATGTATCACACTGTTATCTATAAATGTGGAGCTTTTCTCCCTAGGCCACTGCTGAAAAAGGACATCTTGTCCAGTCAGACTTTCCCAGTAAACAAATGTAAAATAAATAAATAAAGACAGAAAATAAAGATCTTCCTCGTGAAAAGTGTAGCAAAATGCTTGCTGCATGTTATACCACATACAAAGAGCTGAATCTCTTCAAACCTGCCCTCAAATGCACTATCAGCATTCATTTCTGAATGCCAGTAGTGCACTAATTTCAGGTCAGCATCTACCAATCACGCCCCCTAAAACCTTGCACCCAGGGCAGCTGTCCCATTTGCCTCACCCTAGCTTCAACACTGCTTGCAGTTAGTCTCCACTAATTCTACCAATGTATTGGAGAAGCTGAACATCACAGAACTGTCGCAGTCAGCTTCCTTGGTACCTCATCATTTGCTTGTCTATGAATGCCCAGTTGGGCTGTCTCCTCATCTCCAGCTTCTCCATTATCTGCCTCATTGCAAACAGGTCATTTCTACTGCATCCTGATCTGCATCAGAACTGTTTATTTCCCACCTTAGTCTGTACTACAATGCAAATGTGTCAGTCACTGCCTTTAGGACTTTTATGCATTGTGCTAAGCATTTGAAACCTCTGTTCTACCTATACAGTTTCTTTTTGTGTATTGGTAATGGAATGCGTATTCTCCGGTCATCTGGTATACACCTCACTCCCTCCACACACGACGAGTACCCTCAGGAGCCATTTCTTCCTAATGTATGTAACATCTTGATCATACCTGCAATGACTTCAGCACAGCCTGCCATTTTCCCTGACCTCGTTTTCCTTAGTGCGTTTCCTACTTCTAATAGTGAAAGTCCTCCTTCCACTTTCATTATAGGCTGTGCAGGCAACAGTACAGCTTCTGTGTGGTTTTCTTCATTTAGAAGTTTCTTAACGTACCGGTTCCATCTGCTTTTGCTGTCCTCTCAAGTAATGAGCAGATTATTGCTGGCATTCTGTATAGATGTTGTCTTCTGACTTTCTTCTGTATCTTTCTGACATTTTCTTGCAGCCTGATATAGCTGCTTAGTACTGTCTGCTGAATCACTTTCCAGAAGCTGCTACAGTTTCTCTGACCTCTTGCTCTTTGCCATTGAAAATCTTCTCTTAGCCTCTCTGTTAGCTAATGCATATGCTCTCTTAGCTTGCTCTGTCCTTTCTATCTCCTTCCTACACTCCTTCATTCTTTTAATGTCCTGGATGTTTGCATTCTACCACCAGCTTTTCTTGTGTACTGATTATCTGTTTGATTACGTTCACATTTGCTGTTTTGACACTGTCATTTTTCTTTCACTCTCCCTAGTTCCTCTTCTTTGAGGGGGGTATTTCCTTTCATTATTATGCTTTTGCTCCAGTCAACTTTCAGGTGCTTAGCTTAGTCTCTGATGGCCTCATGATATTCTCTGACCACTGCTTACAGAAGACTGTAGTTACCTGTGGTTTATGTTGCAGGCTAACGTTTTCACTATGGATAACTTTGCAATCTCTGATATGATCTCAGTACCATTTCCTAACTATGAGGATATCTACCTGACTTGCATATTGTCTACTCATTTAGGTGATCTTGTCAGCATCTCTCTTGGCAAATTATGAGTTGGTCATTTTTAAGCCATGTGCCTGAGAGAACTCTAAAATGGCTTCTGTTTCATTATTCCTATTGGCCCAGCCAAGTGGATGCAGACAATCAGCACATCCTATTCTGTCTGTCCTGATATGAACATTCTGGTCTCCCATTATCAAGATTGACTCATTCTGTCTTACGTTTTCAAGGAAATCCTGCAGCTATTGTCTGAAACCTCTCTTTTCCTTACCATCAAACTCTGATGTGGAGCACAGGCCAAGAGCATACTTTCCTGTCTTTAAACTGAAGTCCAGTTGCTGTCAGACTGTCCCAGATTCTAATAACCTTTCTCACTGTCTTCAGAAGAAGGCTATTTCTCTCACCATAATTCCCGTACCATTTCTTTTCTGTCCTCATTCTAAGTAGTAGACACTGGATCCCAGGTAAAAAGATTTAACTTCACTGTCTTTCTTACTTCCTTGTGTCTTGGATATCAAGAATAACTGATTTCCTCCTTACCATCATGTCATACACTTCCAAACAGGATTATGCCAGACAATATATTTCAGTGTAACAATCCTTAGTTCATTTTTGACAGAGATATTTTATTCCAAGCTTTTATTCAGCCAGTCTATCCTGGGAAACCTATTCTCCTCAGCTGTACACTGCCTGGCAAGTAACTAACTGACCCAGGGCTGATAGGTTGTATTGCAGGCATACACTGGTCAATAAAGATATATAGACCACTTCTATCATTTGCATGAAACCCTATATGTCAAAATAGGTTTATTCATGCACTTTTTCTGAGATCAGTCAATGTGATTACATCACCTTGAGCCAATTTTTGCACCACACTGACTGACTACTGTTGAGGTACCATGCAGGATGTAGTCCATGTTCTCTTATCCAGAAGAAATTCTCTCTAGATATTACTATGCAAAGCAGTTGAGTGACTAAAGTGGCTGAACTACACAGCTCATTTCCTGATAGTTACTACCTATCATCTGTGCTACTGCTCATGATTCTATGCATTTTGGGTGCCTACAATGGTAGATCTATCAAGTACAACTTGAAGTTCTGGGTTTGAAATCAGTTTCATCACTGAGGCAGAAACAGGAGCTTAGTTCCACTGAAGCAGAAATACACGGCATGTTTTCAGGAGGTGTGAGGAGCTCTAAATAGGCTCAGACAGAACATGCAAACTCCACACATAGTGATATAAGGTCAGACATGAACCCTGGATCTTGTGTCTGTTAAACAAAGGTATTTTTTGTTTTTATTGTTTCATTCTTCACCCAGCTGTCCCAGTGCATCCATTCACAGCTGGGTCTACATGCTCCTCCTTCTTCACCTTGAGTGAGGTGGGGCCAGCCTGGATTTTAAAGGCACCCTTGGGGTGGTTCCACCAACTGCTTCTGCTTAATGTGGGGTGGGGGTATGAACTACTCTTATCCCCCTTTTATTCATCAGTACATTTAGGGACTGCTCAACTCTCTGGACCACACTTCCCCTCAGGGAGGGTTTTGGATGAACACCATCCCCCAACCAGATGCACATGCCCATCCCTCTCTGCCAGTGCCTCATATACCTGAGCCATTAATCAAACTCAAGTCACCTAGGCTATAGTGAAGGCTTTATCCCTTTACACCACAGCACTGGCTTGTGAGACAAAGATCCTATTAGGTCTCTCAAACACACACACACACACACACACACACACACACACACACACACACACACACACACACACACACACACACACACACACACACACACACACACACACACACACACACACACACACACACAGTTCTTGTACCGATGAAAAGATATACTTCCAAAAATCATTACATAAAGGTTATATTTTACTAACACCTCATGGGCCTTAAAATCACTAGCTGCTAGACTGAGGCAACAAAAAGTTTACAAAGCTTTATACAGAAATATAAAGATAATTTAGCAGCAAATGTAATTGGAAAGACCTGAGAGGTACTTATTTTGTCTGTCACACTTGAAGCCTTTGATTAGGAACCTGTGTTTAATCATAATTATATATTGGTCAGCCTGGGATAGATTGAAGGCTTTCCAGTACTGGTTTTGTGCCTTATACTAAGAGCTTTAGAACCACAATTGGGTCATCCGGGTTCCTGTGAAACTCTTCAAACCAGTATTCCTTCACCTCAAAGTTAGAAACAAAAACAAAGATCTTCTTAAAGTTAAAGACCAAAAAAATATATAAATGCAATAAGCAGCTTGCTAAAATTAAATCACCACACACTATGATGTTCAGCTATGACTGCAAATACAGTATTGGTATTCTTTTATGCAACTACAATATCGTCATGGCTTCAAACGGTAATGCTTGTACTGCACTTCTGCATCATTGGTGTCTGCCAATCATGCCCTTAACAGTTTGCACCCGGGACAGCTGCCATAGTTATGGATCTGGTCAGTTTATTGGCTATGCTCCAACTTTCCTTGCAACCTATGATAGAATAATGTGGGAGCTAGAAAATGAATTAGTGAATGCTGGATATCCTCAATGCTATTCAGGAGCAGAACAGTAGTTTGTGGCCTTAACACTGAACTGTTCCTAACATTTAACTTAATAGTGCATGCAGACATATGTACTCAAAGCTATACACTGTCACATAACACATAGAAAACAAAGTGGCAATGGATATCTTACCGATTCATTTATTTCTAAGTTTATACTAAATAAACGAATAAATGAAAGACTGAATGGCAAAATAAGGGGATACTTAAGCAAGACTATAGAAATAAGGCATTTTCCTTACTATCAATCAAATCTCAAGTTTGATACTGGCCCATACTTGTAAAACAAATCATGAAAATATTATCTGAGATTTTGCTAAATAAAACAGTGTACATGTTATTTTGATGAAGTTTGCAGTTATTCCATTCCTGAATTCAGGTTCCCTGCAGCCTCGTGAACAAGTGTTTGAACCATGTGGTTCTGCACGGTCATTCAAATAGTGGATTTGTTTCTAATATGCAACCTCAAAAATCTGAATGCTGACAAACCAAAACACTGGAAGCTATTGCCCAAAACAGAAAATGATGGAAAAATTAAACTGCAAGTGTTTTTTTTTACGGGGATAGTGCAAAGCCCCGTGCACTCCTTCATCTTATATATACCAGCTCCATGGCTGCAGTAAATCAAAGAAGGGAGAAATCCCATAAAAAAAAAATCGCTGCCAATGCAAACTTAGAAGCTATACCAGTAGTGATTTTCCTGTAGAAAACTGACAAACTGACCACTGTATTCTTCTGTCTCATGTGCTTCAGGTAGTTGATGCTGGGGAGTTTCATCTTGACCACCTATAGATATACAAGATTAATTTACCTATCTCAGAGTCTGTACTAAAGAAAACTGCATCTAATTTTGTTAGTCAGGAATTCATACTTTAACATAAACACAGTTTTACTCTTTTTAATTATCTCCAAGACTTTTGGGTTTCTAATACCATGACAAGAATGGATCCCATTCCTAAGTCAAAGTACGATTAACGTTCATGAAATTAGTATTGTTTTAGTCTTTGATGTCAATTAAAAGTGCTCTTCGCAGCACCCACAATGTAGCCAGTAATGGCTCCTTCTGCAATTTCTATGGAGTTACATGTATTGGTAACATATCTAAATAGAATTGTAGAGTCTTGACCTGTTACTCGTACTGTTATTTGAACTGTATAGGTATCTTTCTTCCACATAGCACTCATTTCTGCCTGCAAATTTTGATCTTTTATAGCTTTGTGTCTCTCTGTATGCAAGACACTCCTCGGGATTCATCAAGCTCCATGCAAGAATAGTGTTATTCTTGCACAGTGCATTCCGTGGCCATCTAGGACAGCAGTGCGCCCTACATATTCATGAGGGTATGCTACTGTCTACACTAAATGGCCCCTAAACAAGAATAAGTACAGGGGGCGTGTCTGAGAAGTGCTCACACAGTACATACGCCCCTGCACTTTAGAATTGCTGTACAGCAATTCCACATCAGGTAACAGTTTTGTGGTACATATAAGCACAGCCCCCCACAACATAGCACTTAACTGTCCAGATTATCGCAGAGTGTCCAGATTATTCCCTAATATTTTTGGCCTTTCACTCATAAAATGTCCTCTAACACAAATTGATGTATACTAGCAGCTTTCTTAGTTTATAAGAGTAATGTTACACGTTTATTTTTTTTTCAATCGCCTATAAAGTTTAAGCGTAGCTGAGCAGGTTTGTGCAATGCGCAGCTATGCTTACCCTAGCTTATACATTCCAGTGAGCTAAATAGAACTATAAAGCAAAAATAGTCAAATGTGAAATTGTGTAATAGTTAAAGCTTTCACTCATACAGGAATTTATGGTTCAAGCCCCAATGCAGTCCCTTCATTTTTATTTGGGAAAAACAGCACTAAAAGTATATTTTGTTATAAATAGGTGGTGAATAATATATATTTGTTAACCAGTGTAGTGTAACAGGTCCAAATGTGAGGTGTCAGTGTAGTACAGATGTGAAACCCCCATATAAGCACAAGTATCCCATATAGTATAGCCACAAAAGAATGTAATGAAATGAAAGTACATAGGAGGATGTTATGGAAGGTAAACATACATATCATAATATGTCATTGATGAGGAATCAACCCCACAATGCTGATAGCCTGTAAAAAGAAAGCTGAAGAATGCAAACTTGTGCACAGCTATGCTTAGCCAGCATAAGCATTTCTTAAATGTAAATTCTAATCAAGAATTAGCGTAGCTAAGCAGATTTGCACACTGGTAAGCAGGGCTTAGCATCTACCCCTTTAATCAATGCTTATCTTTGCTAAGCAGGTTTGCCCGGTGCTTAGCTTAGCTCAGCATATTCAAACTGTCCAACCACTGCAAAGGGTGGGAAACCAGCCCTATTTAAACCTCACAGGTGGGAACACAGCTCATAACTAGTTGTAGCTCCCCACTGTAGGTACTATGGCTGGTGTTGGTGAAGGTGTGTGCTTTCAGGTGCAGCGCTGGGGCATTCAGGAGTCCAGGGTCATGGTTAAACTCCTTGTAGAAAACCATGACATGAGACTGCTGCAGGACCAGTACAGGATTCCCAATACAAAGTGGAGGACTGGGACCATCTCACCCATGATCTCACCAGTGCCACTGGCATCTCTCAGACTGGTCAGCAGATCCAGCACCACTTTGCTGACTTGAATCAGTGGAAGCGGGAGCTCTTGGACCAGTGGGTATATATATATATGTATTGCAGTTGTACCTCAGATCCATACTCCAAACCTCTTACTGCAACAAATCTGTCCAAAGGCTGTCAAAATGGAGGTCAATAGGCCCAAACTAGAGACCTCTCTTAAATATTTCCCTTATCCCTCTTTCTATAGAAGCAACTGGCCTGCCTTGCAGAAAAATAATTAACCCTACCAAGTCTTGACACCAGGGCCTGTAAACTACAATCAAATTAATGTGCCATTACACCATGTGAGCTCTATAAAATAGTGATGATTTTTCAAACATATCAGTTAGTAGAGTCATTCAACAGTAGGGAAAGGATTCTGTAGAATCAGTCATGTTTTCTATATATACATGTATATATGTATGGAGATGCATATATAAGGACAAATGTATACATAATATATATACAGAGATATACATCTAAAATATATCTACATATATGCATACACATATATGTAGAAAGGTAAATAAATACACACACACACACACACACACACACACACGCACGTAATGTATATATATATATATATATATATATATATATATATATATATAAATAAATATATAACAGCTACAAACACATGCAATCTAAGGGTCATGCTGCTGAACAGTAGAAGTATAAATCTGAAAATGTACTCACTGGAAGCACTCCTTAAATTGGAGAACATTGACATTTGTGCTATAACAGAAACCTGGTTAAAGGCAGCAAAATGCACCCCTGCACTACCAGCCTATAACTCATTCCACAACTTCTGACTGCAGAACTTGGACTGAATCTCCAAAGGTGGTGGTGTTTCCATATTTATAAAGGATGCGCACACCTCCAGAGTGGTAGCCCAACATAATGCATCACAGATTAGGAAAGACAGTGATTCAGATCATAGCCTGCTATAGGTCCCCAACCATGTCTCAAGACTCACACTCTATGTTCCTAATCACCCTGAAAAATATTAGTGTCCAATCTAACACTCTTATACTGGTTGACTTCAACTGCCCCACCATTAAATGGGAAAGCTACTCTTGTACCAATGCACTTGCCCAATGTTTCCTGAATTCATTAATTCCAATGGCCTGGAACAGCTCATTCCTACACCCACTACAGGTAGCAACATCATTAACCTGGTCATTACTAACATGGGTGACTGTTGCTGTACACCAAAAGTCAACTCCTCTCTTGTTAGATCTGACCAGAAAGTAATCACCTTTGGAAATCCACATTCCCCCCTGCAAAGGTAATGACCATGAAAAGTCTTTCCAAAGCTAACTTTGGCCACCTAAAACAGAGGTGGCTAACCTCACGGCAGCCATGCAAATGGAGACTAGTTGCATGACTGCTAAATCAAACAGCAATGCACTATGAACATGTACACAAATGCATGGATTCCGCCATACCCAATAAAACCAAGACCCTCACCTCCAAAACAGGAAGCCAATCTGGTGATCTCCAGCCATAAAGTCACTCTACAACAGACGGAGGAAACTGATACGGAATAAAGTGAAGTCCCAATACTGGAAAAAAACCCTTATCAGCCTCGATTAAAAGTTGAAATCCCTCATCAAATACTATAAAGCTAGCTGTGAAAACAGACTTGCAGTACATAGTAAAGAAAACTACAAGGCCTCCTAGAATTATGTAAATGATCTCCATGGCAATACCAAGATTTGCTCTGAGCTACTTAACAATGCTACCTCCTAGACTGAGCCAACAGATATTGCCAATATACTGACTGACAGATTCAATGCCAACTTTACCCCTCTCTCCCCCCAAAGGACCAATCACAATACAGTACACTGACAGGGACCCAGTATTACTGCTGCACAGGATAAAACACCACTATCCAAGGCCAAGAATACAGCTTCTATGGGACCTGACAATATCCCTGGCTGTGTTCTACATGAACTACAGAGTGACCTGGAACCTCACCTATGTGCCCTGTTCAATCACAGCCTCACGTCAGGCTTTGTCCCTATCAAATTGTACACTGCTACAGTCACCCCTCTCCACAAGAGAGGAGCAACTACTGACCCTGGGAACTATCACCCCATTAGCCTGACAAGTCTGTTATGCAAAGCTATGGAATGCATCATCATGCACCTAACAAACAGGGATATGGGAATCTCCAGACTCAGGATCCCACACAGTTTGGTTTTGTGAAGGGTAGGTCATGCCTGCTCAATCAACCTGGTCAACTTCTTTGAGTCAGTCACCCAAGCTGTGAATGAAGGCAAGGTGGCTCATACAGCCTACCTTGATCTGGCCAAAGCATTTGATAACATTCCCCACTCAGGAATCATGCAAAAACTCATTAAGCTAGGCATCAATCCCTGTATCACTAGGTGGGTTGCAAAGTGGCTCACAGATACAACTCACAGTGTGAAAATAGTTGGCTCCAAGTCAGAATGCTGAGCAGTCATAAGTGGAGTCCCACAAGGTTCTCTCCTGGGTCCTCTCTTGTTTGGTATCGACTTCTCTGAAGTCCATTCCAACATGAAGGGACTCTGGCTGACAAAGTTTGCAGACAATTGCAAGTTGGGAGGTATTATTAACTACTCAAGTGATGTTGGCATCCTACAAAAAGGCTTTACTGAGACCAATGACTGGTGTCAGAGCCATGGTCTTAAGATCAATGTCAGAAAATGTGTTGTCATCCTGTATGAGAAAAAACATGTCCCCATGAATTACCACATTGATGGTAGTCCCCCGAACACAGAAGGCGTTATAAGAGATTGGGGTACACAGGTTGATAGCAATGTCTCTTTTGACCGCCACATTGCCACTGTGGTCAGAAAGTCGTTCTATGTGACACATCTCATTACTAACGCTTTTGCATTCAGGAAGGAAGAGGTCATTGTCCCCCTGTACTCTTCTTGACAGAGTGACACAGTTTGTTTCAGCATACATATTCTGATGGATGTGAGGTATGAAAATGAAATGTATGTTGTCATTTATTGACAACAATCATCATATCATCATAGTAATTTACCAGAGAAATGAGAATAATCTGTAAAACAGACCAGAAATATGAGCAATAAACCTGGACATCCTGAAACAAACCAGCCAGTTAAGAGGTATGCTCAGAACCCCTTACTGCAATGAATCTTGATCACGGCTGACAAAGTGGTGAGTGGAAGCCATGAAAATGGGAATGCATATGAAGTACTGGCATAGATAAGCTAACATAGTTGCTGCAGTAACACCCTCCTGTGTGCTCTAACATATATTTAGTGAAATAGCACCAAGTAATTGAACTAAGAAATCTGATATGGGTAATTACACACATAATTGCAAATATATCAGGCACTATAGAGATGTAAGAGCACTGAAAAACAGACACCAGTATGAAACTGCATACCCACAACCAATATCACCATAGTCACAGTCACATACCAGTAAGTCAAGTGAGCAGTACAGTGTATGGACTGTGTGAACAAATACATCATTGTTTGCCACTCACACATATACATATACTGTCCTAATTCTCAATGTAGTCTGAATCCTGGCCATGGTACAGGACATGTCTCAGTCTGCCCCTACAAACACATGCAGCCAATAGACCAGCAGAAACTGGGGCAGCATGCACAGTCAGATAAAAAAAAGGAGCCATAACACTTACGTTTACTCCACTCCATACACAGCCCAAATAACATGTACACATGACGTGTACACAATCATGACAGTCTGTTAACAGTGGCCAGACATACACAGGCCTCTCACATGTACAATTCACCTCAGAATGTACAGGCTCAGAACTCATATCTATGGCGTCTTCCCTGACATGTCTGTGGGTCTACTACATCACTGGGATGGTAGCAGGAATAAAGGCAAGAAATAATGATACTAAATACGTCTCAGCCTCATTGACATCTGGACAAAGCCTGACATTATTTGGGGACAGAGACACAAACACAGGGGTAGATTGGACATATCTGTCATAAATTGAGTTGCAGATGTTACTGGATTTGTTGTAACATATCCTTTTTGAGGAATATGAAGTCAGTAATACCAATAGATGTGAGTATTTACTGACAGCATTCCCCAGAGTCCTCAAATGATTTTCCAAGGACACCAACTGTTGGGGGAACAGACAAAACATGACAGGTAAACATGTGGCCAGTCTGTGGACATCATACCAGTGGAGAGGTATGTCAGAGACATATCACTGTCAGACGTGAAGTCACTCACTAAATGCATGTCCACACAAACGCTGTCAATCTATCAAGCCACCATGTGTATAACAGCACTGATGACACAGAATCTGTTCACTATTCTGGGGATATGTCCAGCATGTTGTTGAGCTGTCTCCAAATGTCCTGTCCTGTGAAGTATTCCCACCTACTGTCTGTGAATGTGTAGATCACCACCTCTGTAATGTCCCTCACACAGGCAAGGAAAAGGGGCAAGGCCCACATGAAGGAATGTCCCATATGTTGGAACTAGCAGCAGTGTCCAGGCCCACAGCACAATACTATGTGGACACCTAAGTAGCTGTATGGCCTTAGCAATACCTGACATCTGCACATCTGCACAGATGGACAGACTGAAAGTAGACAGGCAACATGTTATGCATTAGGATGAATGTTTTGAAGGATAGACGTCTGAAACTGAAATATATGCCACGACTACATGGCAGCTGTCCCAATGACATGGCCAAAAAATATAGTAGTCTACAATTAATATAATAATATCATATTAATATCCAGTAGGAGATACATAAAAACATACAGCTCAAACACCAAGAGCAAGATAGTGTAGTACCCAGAGTCCCAGCTTTGCATGCAAGGGTGCATGGTTTGAGTACTACAATAGGCAATCTAATTTTACATGGAAAAGCAGTGTTAAAAGTACTAATTTAATAATACAATATGTGTTAAATTATTTTGTCAACCACAGTACTGTAGCTGGTGTAACATGCAAGTGTGAGTACATATAACGTGATACTACACGTGTATTAAAAAGACAAATAAAAAAAATGTGATACTACCCATATATACCCAAATGTCCCATATAGTATATTCACACCCCTTGCTACTGTAATGACAGCACATAGAAGCATGTTATGTACAGGAAATTAAATACACTTATTAAATGATGTCATTACTCTGCTATTTTATCAGACTGGAATGTGAGCAATGGTTACCAGGGCTGAGCTCTGCTTAGAGGTTTAAGCATTGCTTAAATGTGAATGCTAAGCAGATTTGCGCACTGGGAAGCATTGCTAAGAGAAGCCAAAACTGTGTAAGCACCTATTTGTTTAACCATACGTTAGCACCACTTACTGTTGCACAAACCCACTTAAAGCCACTCAAAACTGCCTTCATCACTCTGTATCCAACAGCCCTTGTCCTGTCTAGCATCAAAATAAATAGCCCTTGCAGGTCTTGAACCCAGGACCCTGTATACTATAGCAACAGCAATGTACCACTAAGCCATCTGAGCTGTAGGCATTTTGGATGTTTTCTCAAACATACCACACATTACAGCCAGTTTTACTATAGGGAAGAGACACTGTGCAATCAGGAAGGATTGGTATTTACAAATATATATATATATATATATATATATATATATATATATATATATATATATATATATATATATATATGTGTAACAATATGTAGATACATTACCAATAAATACTGAGGTGTATGTGTGTTTGTGTGTGTGTGTATATATATATATATATATATATATATATATATATATATATGTGTGTGTGTGTGTGTGTGTGTGTGTGTGTGTGTGTGTGTGTGTGTGTGTGTGTGTGTGTGTGTGTGTGTGTGTGTGTATATATATATATATATATATATATATATATATATATATATATATATATATATACATGTCTCAAAATGACCATACAAACATAATGCTGCTGATGGACCACCCATAACTGGGGCAGCATGCACAGTTGGATACAAAAGGACCCATGACACTCACATCTGTCTGCCACCCCACAGTCCAAATAGTAAGTGATTATAAGTATGCTGCTACAAAATCATGATAGGTCATACACAATGGCCAGACACACAATGACCTCTTCACAAAACAACTAAAAAGACTGAAGATAGTAAAGATGAATACAACCAGCCAGTAATTCACACAAGTTTATTATACTCTGATGTCTTGACCAAAGCCTTCAAGGAGTAAAACATTACAAGAAATACTTGCCTTACATACAAGAAGCAAGTAACACTTAATTACATTTAAATACACAACCTCCAATTACACTCCTCATTTAGCCCCCTAGGGGATAAAGTATCACATTTAAAAATTTGAAATGATTCTGTACATGACAATTGTACTTTTATGAATGTTTCATCAAACTGAGAAAAGACTATTTCCAAAACAGTACCTTGTAACCCACTACTGTCCCCACAGTGAAATTTATTCAAATGTACAGCTATATCATTATCTTCTTTCTTATCAGTAATATATCTCACATGTTCTAACAGCCTAGTTGTAAAGCACTTGTTACTCTTCCCCACATAAAATATGTTACAAGGGCATCTAAGAGCATTCTCTAGACAGCAACCTCTTGAATGTACACACTTCCACATGTTTTTCAGCCTTTCCCCTCAGCAGGAATGACAGTACTAAATAATGCTAGACCATATACCTATCAAACTCCTACTGTATGATATCTGGACAAAGCCTGACATAATTGTGGGGCAGAGGCCCAACCACATGGCCATACTTGAAATATTGCTGTTATACACTGAGAATGTTGCTGGTGGTACAGGGTTTGTTGTTACATATCTTTTCTGAGGGATATAACATCAGAAACATAAATGGATGTTAGAATTTATGGATTGCACTCACCAGAGTATGCTACTGATTTGCCAAGGACAAAACCTGTCTGAGGAACAGATCAGACATAACAGGCAAACCTCTGGCCATTATGTGGATAGCCATACAGTTGAGAGCTATGCAGACACAGAACATTTTCAGATTTAAACCCATGCAGAAGTAGCATGTTCAGACAAACCCTGTTAAACTAGCTGTATTCAAAACATATAACAGCAATACTCACATTCTGCCCCTAAGTCTTGAACCTTCTCCACCATTTAGTTGGCTTGTTTCCACAAGTCTTGTTGTAAGAGGTATTAGCTCACACACATCCAGGATGTCTTCCTCACAGGTAAGGGAAAGGGCCAACACCCACATGGAGTACTCAGTTATAGGAGTGTGTCGCCATGACATTGGCTATTGGAATAACTACACAGCTGATCTGCATGCAATTAGCAACTGATGAACACCAATTGGTGCAGAGGCCATCACATGGTCATGAGCATTACCTACGAAAGTCAAGCTGCCATCTATTCAAAGCACCTCTGTCATAGACTGTTAATTACTTCAAAGCTGTTCCAGTTTGAAAAAATAAAAAATATATATATCTGAAATATCCAGGAAAACAAAAAAAAAGGTATGTGAAAAAAGTAAGCATGTAATTGAATGCAGTAGGTGGTCTGTAATAATGGAAAATAGGGCTTTGAAAGAATATTTTTCTCAACAATTGCTGTACTGATGTACTGCTGAATAGCACTAATGGCCATAGCATGTGGCTGTGTCTGTAGTGAAATAGATCACAGCTCAGGCCCCTGATTCACCCCAGGAAAGGACAGCTGATATTTGGCAACTACTAGAGTGTCTGTCAAACACCACTGACTGTGGCACTGCTAGGCTAGCTACTGGGATGTTGTACATATCCATATGTTACCTGTGCATATAACTATGATACACATTTTCTCTTGTAAATATTACAGAACTATACCGAGCATGTGCAGAGTAAAGTACTGTTGCAGAAGTGTGTGTTGAAATACATGTGATATAGTGAATTCATACCATTCAACAGTCTTATAAGCACATGTGTGCCTAATATCTGTAGTCACTTACACATAGACTTGTGTTACGTTAGGCAAACCATTGTCAAGTCTGTTAACAAAGACACTGTAACAAAATAGCCTAGATATGAATGTGGGACATCCTCCAGGTTAGCGCTATGATAGCAAAGCCTATTGTGCAATCAATTTACTTATCTGTGTATCTAAATAAGTTGTGCATGTTCTACTTGTGTGTAATATCAGTTTCAGTGCATACAACAGACTGTGTTATGACCCTCTGTCCGTGCCTACCACAAACAGCTATCTGAACACTTAGATACAGTGGATATCAAGAGTGTACACACCCCTGTTGAAATGCCAGGTTTGTGTACTATACAAAAGTGAGACCACAGAAAAACTTGTTAAAATGTTTCCCACCTTGAATGTGATGCATAACCTGTACAATTCTATTGACAAACAAATCTGTTAGGGGAGAAAATATAAAACATAAGTGTACTATAAACTGGTTGTATACATGTGCACACACATAAACCACTTGGTTGATGCACCTCTTGCAGTAATCACGGCATTCTCTTTTTGGTTACAAACATGCCATAAATCAACAATACTCTGATTAACCCCAAATAATGTTCAACTGTCCTAGTAGGACATATTTGGCATTTACCCAGTTGCCTGCTACAGCAAAATACATGTTTGGCAGAGAACTTACAAAGCATTGAAGGGAACTCATTGCGGAAAGGTATCAGTCAGGAGAAGAGTAGAAAAAGTGTCCACAACATTGAATATACCATGGAATACATTGCAGACAGTCATCAGACAGTGGAGATGATATTGGACAACAGTGACACTGCAAACACCTGGAAGTCCATCCAAAATGGATGACAAGACAAGATGACAACTGGCCATGGAGGCCGACAGGGGACTAACAGCAACACTGGATGAGCTGCAGGAATGCCTGGCAAGTACTGGGTGCACACCACATGTGACAACAATCTACTGTATACCCCATATGCTCTATGGGGTAGGGTTACTAGATGGAAGCCTTTTCCTACATAGAAAAATGTCCAGGGCTGGACAAACATTGCCAAACAGTACATCAGGTCTCCAAAAAGCAGGTTAGACAATGTGTCATAGCCTGATGACACCAAGGTTGAACCTTTGGCCCACAATTCCAAGACGTATGTTTGGCCCAACACAACACTTTGCATCACCAAAAGCACACCATCCCCCTGGTGAAGCATGGTGGTATCAGTATCATGCTTTGGGGTTGCTTTTCAAAAGCTGGAACTGGGCCTCTACTCAAGATGGAGGGAATTATGAACAGTTGCAAATACCAACCGGTTTTGTCCCCACATCATCAGTCATCTGCTAGAAAGGTGAAGATGAAGTGGGATTTTGTCTGTCAACATGACTATGACCCCAAGCATACATCCAAATCAACAAAAGAATGGCTCCACCAGATGGAAATTACAGTTTGGGAATATGCCAGCCAGACCTACAGCTGATAGATACTCTGTGAGTTGCCCTGAATAGGGCTGTGCACAAGATATGCCCTCAGTAAATGACATATTTGTAGCACTGTTGCAAGGAAGACTGGGCAACTATTACCAAGTAAAGATGTGCCATGATGATAGACTCTGCCCTAAGATGACTGAATGCTGCCATTATCTCAACAGGTGCTTCCACAAAGTATCTGTTTAAGGGTGTACACACACATGCAACCAGCTTATTGTCCTGATTTCAGTTTGCATATGTTTTCCCACAACAGATTGTAATGTTTTTGATGGCATTGTACAGACTATAGGTCACAGTAAAGGTGGGAATTGTGTTGAGATGAGTTATTGTGGTGTCAAGTTACAATACACACAGACCACGCATTGTAACAGGGGTGTGAACACTTATATATCCACTGTAACTGTATGGACCCAGCAATACCTGACCTTTAAAAGCCGCCTCCACCAAGGTAGAGTAATCCCCTTTGGTGGACAGCAGCAATACACAAACCACATAATGGGTTGCTATATTGCTGCACAGGGCCACATAGGTACAGACAACAACTTGGAAGCATGTCCACCTCTATCTGAGCAAGCATGTAAGGTTACAGGCGACTTTATGTAAGGCTAATTATGAGTACAAATCACACATATCCACACTGCTAAGGCCAGCCACAAGGGTGTCTCCACATATGTTGTCAGTCCCAGAGGCAATAACACAATTCACCCTGTACTCGTGTTAAATCACATCTCATACACACATGCCATGGCTATAGGCAACCTGCATCAGACAGGTTAGGTGTGAACATTACCCCCCTGTTCCCCATCCCTATAAGGAGATATGCACATCAACTGCACCCCTTCCCTCATCAGTGGTGAGCAGGTACATATTTTCTACTGAAAGGCAACAACAGAAGTTTCTATGGGGCCTGATAACATCCCTGTCTTCATCCTATATGAACTCAGGCAAGTGCTCACAGTTCCATCACACACCGTATTCAAACAAAGGCTTGGCAACATCCACACCCCATCCACATGGAAGATGGCCACTGTCATCCCTCTACACAGAAATGACTGGTGAATAGAGGTTTATGCAAGTAACTGTCCGTCACTGGGGGGGAATATGACACATCAGGACCAGAAGCGCAATTCAAGCTAATATTTTGCTGATAGATTACAGGGGTATGCTGTAGTTGTGAGTGCTGGAATGAAATATCCACTGTTGATGTGCAATTTCTGTACATACGGTTGACAGCTGTATCTGGAGCATTTCTCCCCGGGCCTCCGCTGAAAACAGGCTCTGTGGAACCTAGTCGGACTTTCCCGGTCAACAAATGATAAATAAATAAATAAAATAAAATAAATAAGGTGCTATGATGTGTTTCACTGTTTATGTCTTCCAGGCAGGATGCATCATGTGAGGAATTCACCCTACAGCACAGCAGAAACCTCTGAGATTGTTGAGTTTCTAATACAGCACTACAATATAATGTTTGGCCATAGTCAGGAACATCTGTGGGAGAGGACCGCTCTGTGGAATTACCTACTCCACAGGGTATACAATGTCGACCTGCACACAAGAATGTATGAACAGGTCCAGCATCATGCTACTGACCTCCTATGTAATGTCTGGTGAAGGGCTGCTGCCATAGCCAGAAAAGCAACAGCCACAGGTGGGGGCCCACGCATGCAGGCCCCACTGACAGCACAAGAACAGCTCCTCACCAACCTTGGGGCATCCACCCCAAGAACACAAGATGTCCATGAATCCAGCATCATGGATATGGGTGCTCCCAACACAATAGATGAGGAGCATGCAGGTAAGGCCCTATTGCACATTACTAGAATACTTTAGCATACATAACTTGTATTGGTAGAGTATCTACATGCATATGTCAGATAAGATAGTAGCTGTGGATGGGGTTTGGTAATGCACGTAAGTGCACATCTATGGTGATGGGCAGTTTTGTACTATTGGGAGTTATATTGTTAATGTGCAGAAATGCTGCTTCTCCCCTGTACCAAGGGCACATGTTGACAGTACCTCTCTCCCATACCTATTTAGCTCCATCTGGTCTACTGGGACAGCAGCCTGTAGCTGGTGAGTATGTAATCATTTTGTTGTGCTTTGTCAATACACACCTAAACATATTGCTTGATGTCCATGTTCACTTGTGGTGTTAACTGCAGTGGATCACAGTGGTCACCATGAGGACCTATCTGAGGTGTAACGTAACATTCCTGCAGCATACCTCACAACATGTCAGTGAAGACATCTAGACACAGACCAGTAAACTGGGGGGACAACTGGGCTCTGGTAGGGTCATGTATGAAACATTAATCATATACAGTGGATACCACAGTGTACATACCCCTGTCAGGATGCCAAGTGTTTCTGATATATACAATGAGAGACCCCAATATTACATTCCACACCTTTTCCAACCTGTAATGTGACCATAACATGAACAATTAACTTGTAAAACCAAACAATATGTTAGGCCACCAAATATGGGGTATACAAACCTTACAATATGATGGATGCATATATGTGCACACCTTCCAAATGACATATTGTGGAAGAAGCGTGTGGTGTACTGACAGAATTCACTCTGCTTTGGTACATACCTGCCATCAGGTACAGGGACTCAATGTAACAACGAATAATGGCCCACTGTCAGAGCAATGTATTCATGACATTTGCTCAGATTGTCTGTACCAGAAGCAAACATGGCTTGCACACATCTTACAAAGCAGCATAGGGATCTCATATTTGAAAGGTATCAGTCAGGAGTAGGGTACACCAAAATTACCACAGCATTGCATATACCATGGAACACAGTGGAGACAGTCATCAAAAGGTGGGTTAAATATGGGACAACAGTGCTATTGAAAAAAAACAGATGCTCTTCCAAACCAGATGACAAGACATGTTGAGAACTGGTCAGGAAGGCTGCCAGAAGACATGCAGCAACACTGAGGGACTTGCAGGACTCTCTGGCAAGTACTATTTCTGTAGTACATGTGGCAAAAATTGCCTGGATTCTGCATAAGTCTGGCCTATGGAGAGGTTCAGAAGATAGAAGCATTTACCCACACCAAACACCATCCAGGGCTGTGTACAGGTAGCAAAACATAACATCAAGTCTCCCAAAGGCATGTGCTGCAATGTGTAATGGTGTCTTGAGACCAAGGTTCAAACCTACAGACAGTATTGCTAAATCTACGTGTGGTACACAAGCAACACCTCACTTCACCTGAGGACCACCATCCACACATTGAAACTTGATGGTGGCAGTGTCCAGTATTAGGGTTGCTGTTCATTAGCTGGAACTAGGCCTGTAGATATGGTGGAGGGAATTCTGAACAGTTACAAATAACACTCACGTGTGTGCCAAAGCCGTCAAGCATCTGCAATACGGCCGAAGATGGAGAGGGGTTTCAGCTTCCAACACAACAATGAACCAAAGCATACATCCAAAACTAGCTAAGAATTGCTATATCTGAACACAATCAAGGTTATGAATTGGGCCAGACAAATCCAAGACTCAACACCAATAGTAAACTCCCAGAGCTGTGCACATGAGCTGGTCTTGCAATCTGACAGAGTTGGGGGACCTTTGTAAAGAAGACTATCCAAATAATGCCAAGGCAATATGTGCCATGCTAATATACCCCTTCCCAGGAAAAGCAACTGCTCTAGTTCAATTAACAGGTGCTTCAACCAAGCATTTGTTTAAGGGTATTCATAGCTATGCAACCACAATATTGTATGCATCTCATTCAGTATCTTCACAACTAACACATTTGTTTGTTTCTTGATTGGATTGCACAGGTCATATGTCACATATAAGGTGTGTAATGTTTTCAAATGCAGTAATGTGGTTTCATTTTATATCATAAAAGAGGCTGGTGTATACACTTATCATATCCATGTTAGGCTAAGAAGGTCATTGGTGTAACCGGATGCAACTGCACATACATTCACCGCTACTGATGAGATGTGCAAATCAAATGTATGTCATTAATTGGTGACATCGGTCCTCATATCATCCCAGTTGTTTGTCAGAAAAACACATAGGGGTTGTGAGGAACAGAGCAAACATAAGTGCCAGACATCTGCACATTCAGCAATGATTTGTATAGTTGTGAGCTGTGGTCTACAGTAGATGCCAGTGTGCTATACAGGTGCACAGCAATAATGTGTACATGGGTGCTGTGTGTGCTAGGGGAAGGGACATCACCTACTAACATGACTCATGTATCACAGAGATGTAGATTGTTAGTAACAAGGTTTAAGAATGGCTGCAATGCATGATGTTGAATGCCATGTGTCATGCATATCATCTGTTGGGTAATGTGAGGTCTGTGTAATATCTTTGTGCTACCTCGCCTGTAACTGTCTGTGTGCATGTGTGTGTGTGTGTGTGTGTGTGTGTGTGTGTGTGTGTGTGTGTGTGTGTGTGTGTGTGTGTGTGTCAGTAAACCATACTGTATAGGTATTAAATTAGATATATTGTCTTCCCCTCACAG